>NC_068939.1:38567978-38638616 GCF_016801865.2 Culex pipiens pallens
AGAAGGCAAATCTGCCACCCCCGAAAAACCAACAAAAAAAATCCTCTCAACACAGCGTGCGGGTGTGTGGCCAAACCAGACGCAAATCACGACACGCACCGCGAATGGCCACTCTAAACATTCCGCCACACCTCCCCTCGCCACTCCCACAAACCTTTCGAGCTAGAGTGTAAGCAATTAGCCAGTGTGGATTAGCATTTCGCGAGACTTCTTGTTCCAAAGACAAAACAATGAACTCGAAATTTTGCATTGTTTCGCGAAGAAGTTTTGCAAAATGGAGATTTAAGACGGGGCAGGGCGGTCCATTGTTCCGGATCTCGCCGGAGGGCAAACAATAGAAAGGTGATCCATTTTTTAAAACATTCAGGAATTTCGCGTTTCCGGAAGATTGACACTTGGGACAAGTCGCTACCTCTGTGAAACGGATGTGTGTCACACAGCCCCCGAGACCGACGCACGAAGAAGCTTCTCTTTTTAAAACTGTTTGTCGGAACCGTCCTCCTCCTGCTTTCCCTTTCCCACCCAACAAATCGTCCGATTCCGATCGTGGTCACGAAAGAACGCAAAAAACCGATCTCAACTTACCCGAAATTGTCTTCGTGCCGAGCAAATCAGCAAATTCCTGCCGAAAATGGTGACCGGTAGCACCTCCGGATGTCACTAGATTCCGGAACAACCCGCGGCGACGGCGTTCGACGCCACTGAACAACTCGCACCCGGGAAGGAATCGTCCTCCTGGTCCCTTTCGAATCCGGATTGCTGCACCACCAACGGGAACCTGCCTCTGCCAGCTGATGTGGCCACTTGCTGACCGCGCGACACGGAACGGAACTTGTACGCTTGAACTCTCTGCTCGCGACTCCTCCTCCTCGCCTACTTTGTGGTGGGCCAGCAGCAAAAAAAAGAAGACTCACGAAAAAAAAACTCTCTTTTTTGACAGTTTGCGCGCACACAAACGCACACGCACACACACACACACTTTCGTTTCTTTTCTTTTTCTTCGCACACGAAAAGGAGAAATTTTTCGCTTCTTTTCTTGTGGGGCTCTCCCGGAAAAAAACGCGCAATTTTTCGCTTCTATTGTTTCGACCGCACGCTCGCTTTGTTACGCACACGCACAATCGCGAATCGCGCGACGGTGCCAAATTTTTCCTATTGTTCCCGCTGCTTCTTCGTTTTTTTCCTCTGCCCGTGGCTCTTTTGACACTTTTTCGCGGCCGACGACGAGCGAGCTCTGGCTGCTGCTGCTTTTCGCGGATCGCGCGCGGCACGAGTGAAGAAAAGAAGGAGCGAAAGAGAGGAAGCAATGCGAGAGAGTTGGTGAGAGCGAGATGGGCAGAGAAGGTGACGGGCGAGTGACAGAAGTGATGCCAGGGGGTGTGAGATTGGATCGCTGCAGGATGGCGTTTGAAAATCTGTAAAGCTGAAGGTGAAAAGTCTGCACCAAAGCATTCCACATCGAGTCACAAAAAAAAAACAGAGGAAGTAAAATATCCGGTCTTAAAATTTAGTTTTGATTGTGTTTTTGTACTTTTTTCGATTCGTATTTAATTCTAATAAAAATCTTAAATTCTTCAATTCTTAACTCTTGAATTCTTAATTCTTTCTCTTCTTTTCTTCTCTGATTCAGTAATTCGAGTTTCACTACTTTCAATGATCGCTAATCCTAATGTTCGAAAAAATTTAGTTGGAAAGCTCTAATGTCTGGAGCAACATTTGAAAGAGGCGGTACGACATTGCTCTTACGGCCTTTCATTACACGCGTTTAAATGGGTTCGTCCATTCAGCGAATTCCTTCTGATGATAAACTGGAAGATAGGGAGCGTGCTTTTATTACGTAACGCAAAAAATCGGATTTTGAGACCCCCGTAGCAAAATTTCCATATAAATTTTACAAAAAAAAAATGTGCGGCCTCTGACCCCCCCCCCCCTTCCTCATCAACTGCGTTACGTAATAAAAGAACGCTCCAATACAAGACATGCCAGAGAGGCATCCCTGATTTTTTTTAATGCATAATGAATTAATCGACAAAAGCCATTTTGTGTAAAACGGTGTATGCAACGGCAGCGAAAGCAAGCCAGAGAGCCAACCTAAGAAATGAGCATTTCTCGCTTAATTTTTCAAAAGGTCCAATCTCGGGTTAGTTTTCAAAAGGTCGTAAGCGCCAGTTGTTCAAAATTTAGTTTTTGGCACGGTTGCACTCTTCTAACGCACTACTAACGATCTACTCGAGCAGAATTTCCAAAAAAAATAATTTGAACAAAAATATCGCCCGCATATAAAAGGTCGAATGTGCTTTTCATACGGAGAAGTCACATACGTCCTTGGTGATGCAAGGTCGTAAGTACTGGTAATTTCAAAAATGTACTTACGCTCAAAGGAAAAGGACGTAATTTCCATAATAATTGCTTAATTATTATGGGCACATGAGTTTTACGAAAAAAGATGAATATTTGTTATCCCGTTTAATACATTGCGCTGATTATATGACCTAAATGATGCGCGAAGAATATTTCGACGCCAACATTTCAAAAAGCATCTTGTACAAACCATGCGTTTTGAGAAAAAAGCATTAGAATGTTGAGCATCCATTTTCAATTCCCATTTTAATATAAAAGCAAAATAAGATGTTCTAATGATAACAAACGATGGAAAACGTTGCTTTTATTGATACTTGATCATCCAAATTCAATAAAACATTAGTTTCGTCGTTTTATTTGAGAAAAACAAACATAACTTCTTTTGAAATCACCAACGTCTATATCACCCTGCTGTCATTGAGGGGAGCGGTTTGTTATGATTCGTTTTTCTTCGCCGAATGTAAATGGCGCTTTTTTCATGTTGCTTTTTTTTCGTCACGAGGTTCATGTAGTCTTTTGTTTGACAGATTGACAGGGCTATATAAACAGGGACTGCTGATGGCAGAGATTTTGTTTATGTTCTAGTTTATGTTACTTTATTTAAAATCATGATTAAACAGACTTTACTGAAGTAACTTTTGCTCATTTTTGGTGGAGAGGTAGCTTATTAGGAGTACTTTTAGAATATGCAATAACCCAGAAAGTGTCAAAATGTACATGATGCCTTTTGAAATGTTACCGTCGATTTTCCAAATTGCCAGCCAGCAAAACGAAGTTTCAGTCGTTTATTCCGGCAGAGGCGGCTAGCTTCCCCCACAATCATCATTTTGTGTGGCAGCCTGAATCAACACAAAATCAAGATGCAGAATCTGTGCAGGAACGAGCGATAATGACCGCATCCATCTTATCAGGCATAAACGCCCTCTGAAAACTCCAGGAACCCGAGTTCTCGAAGGTCCCAAGGACCACTGAAGAAAAGATAAACAAATCAGTGGTAATTCGTCGTTTTGTTCGTGCTCTCAGCTGGCGTATGAACCAACGCGAGAGAGAGAATAAAATCTGTCAGTTGGACTTTTCTCCTCTGCGATGTTTTCTCCCAATCAACACAAAACATCGACTGCTCTTTTGCGGGGGGTGTTGAAACGATGTTTAAAATAAGAATGTTTGATTTAAATGTGTTTTAATCACAAAACAAATAAATTTTGCCAATGGTCGTATTGTCATTCTTACTCAAAAAAAGTCCCAAGTACAGGGACGTATGAAACAATTTGATAATGTAAAAGGTCGAATCAAC
The DNA here is from genome assembly GCF_016801865.2 of Culex pipiens pallens. Taxonomy (NCBI): domain Eukaryota; kingdom Metazoa; phylum Arthropoda; class Insecta; order Diptera; family Culicidae; genus Culex; species Culex pipiens. The sequence continues at coordinate 38,571,634 of NC_068939.1, forward strand.
CTGGTGTTATAAAACAAGGCTAAAACACACATAAATTGCTAATTTTTTTCATTCACTTGATATGGCTACCATAGCTTATAGTCAAAGCAATCATTTTGTCTAAAAATATGCCTTTGAAACCCTCTTACATATTAATAAGAATTAAAATAATGGTCATAAACTTGTTCATCGTTTTCCTCCACTTGAGGGATTTGGCTCTAAGGACGTTTTGAAAACTAACCCGAGCAATGTACATAGGAAACCCATGGCACATGGTTGTTTTGGAAAAGTAATCTAGATTTTTCGACGAAATCGGTTTTAATTTTAATTTTATGTTTTGTATTTTTTAACCCGGCTAAAACTTTTTTGGTGCCTTCGGTACACACAAAGAAAAAATACTGTAAATTTAAAAAGATCGTTCGTTGGATTAAAAGTTCGCGTTGGTGAATCTTCTTAGAAAGTTTAAACTTTTTAAATTAAAAGTTTTAATGTTTTTGACATTACCATGCGTTTCTGAAACAAAATCGTTGTAGTGGTAAAAGTTTTGTACTTTTAATTTAGGAAGAACATTTTTATTGCAAGAATAAATAACATTTAAGCGCTATACGCACTTCAGCGGTGTATGCACTTCGGAAGGAATCGGTCAAGAAAAATTTCAAATGGGCAGCAGCGGCAGCGAAAGCAAGCCAGAGAGGGTGAAGAAAAACCCCAAGAAATCGCTCCCTCTCCTTTGTTCCGATCTGCATACTAGCCTTTAACATTGACGATTGTCCAAAAATGTTACGATTTTTTTAATTTTCATAGTAAAACAGTATGTTTTCGATTTATTTTGTATTTAACGCATCTGCTTATGGTTGGCCAACTCCCGCGTCCAAGCTGTACCGATTCTTACGTAACGCAGGGTGGCCACCAAATTTGGATTTTCAATTTTCCGTTTTTTTCCGGTTTTCTTCCAAGGCCACAAGGAATTTTTCCATATAGTTTTAATAAGGCTTTCTAGGCCCAGTGAAAAAAATATAATTTAACTCAAAAATGACGAACTCCTCGTCACAGTGTCCTGATGCAAACAAAGATCGAGCTGTAGCTGTCACAGCCCTGCGAAGTATGTTGGCTGACATATCGGGCAGTCAATCAAAAAAACCAGCTAGAAGTCGTCTGACAAATTTTTTTTGCTAGAAAGAGATAGGAAACCTGATGCAAACAAACGTCCAGCTGTCATGTAAATATACTTTGAATGTATTGGTAAATTTCTGACTAGAAAGCCTTATTCTAATTACAATGTTTTTTATAGACTGACGTTAGTATCAAAATACCTTTTGAACGCATACACAACGTATACAATTGGTTCAATATTTTTATTTCTCAAAAATTTAAAGCTTTTTCGAGTACAAAAAGTAAGTAAGTTGTAAACGAAGCCGTTTTTATCAGTTCAAAATCCAAACCAAGATCAAAACCCTTAATTTCCATGATGCTTGTGATTTTTCATCTCCATGCTCTGCAATTTTTCTTAACTTAAAATTAATAAAAATCGTTTTGTATTAAATTTGAGAATCACCTAAATTATCTACTTTCCAGTGATAATTTAGGAAATAGCATTTAAAATGTATCAAATGGGTAAAAAAAATTTGCAAAAGACAACAGCATTTATCATATGCTCTTCAGTTTTCTTTGAAAAAGCTTTTGTAAGTTCAAGAAGAACGATTCTTCCAAGAATTAGCAATTTCCTGGAATTTATTTTTTGTATTATAGTACCAAAATAATGTGCATCATCAGTCCATACAAATCTTTATAGACTTTGGCAGCAGTTCAGAAAAAGTGCCATTTTTTAAATAAATCGGTACCGTAAAACATTTTTTGCTGACCGATTTATTATCTTCGGCAAGTTTTTAGGTATTGATGGGATGATTTCTAGAAAAAATTGAACTATCAAAAAAAACCTCTCTGAGTTGGCCTGTACTTCAACCCCTCGGCGCGAATTCTCGATACATCCTTTGTATGAGCCGTGCTAAATTTATTGCAAATAAGCACTGACATGAAAAAAAGAAAAAAAGAATCATGTTTGGATGTTTTTGAATTTTTGAATAACATAAAATGGTAAAAAATCAATTGACCGTGCTGCGATTTTCTGAACAACACAACAGAAATAGTCAAAATTGAGTTAAACTTTTTTTTTACGAAATTTTCAAATGAGAATTAAATAAAACCCACCAAAAACTCAATTATTATGTTGATGTACAGTATGTAAAAAAAGTAATTACACCCCTTGAGCACTATGCACATTTTGTGATGAAACATCTAAACAATTTAATGTTGACAGAAACCTAGTACTACGTTTTGTTCAGAAACTCATGCCAGACATTTTGCTACAAAAAGCTCATGAAAAGATGATTTCTATAAAAAGTTATATAACAAATACTATTACGAAACTAAAAAAGGTGCAAAAAAAGTTTGTACACCTTTCGAAAAATTAACATAAATAATGTTATTTGTTGACAAATCACCATAAATCCAGTCTCCCAACTCCAAATAGGCATCCTTGACTGATTAAAAAAATAATTTGGATTGAATATAAAGTTTACTAACTACTTAGTATAAAAGTTTATATAACTCTGGAAATTCTATATAAAACTTATCTAAACTTAATTTTGCAAACTTTTAATTCAACTAAATGTCAATATATTACCATAGAATTGCTAAATAAACATTTTGGAGTGGGTATAACACCGTTTTGGGGGTATTTGTATCGATAGAATAGATTTTTCGTTGGAATTTCGTACCAACCCGGAATTACGTCGTCGGAAAATCCGCCGGCATTCGAACCGGTCCACAATTCTTAAGTCAACCTATGTGGCATCGGAAAGGGCATAAAATTTCCGATCTTTTGATACCCATACATCTAGGTTTTCTATAAAACCCACGTTTTTAAATACCTGGGCAAAAAGTAAGTTTGATCCACGAGAACAAAAATTACGAAATTCCATACATTTTTGGCAGATTGCTCAAACAAAACCATAACAACGTTTTTACCTAGGTATTTAAAATTTTCATGAGCTTTTTGTAGCAAAATGTCTGGCATGAGTTTCTGAACAAAACGTAGTACTAGGTTTCTGTCAACATTAAATTGTTTAGATGTTTCATCACAATATGTGCATAGTGCCCAAGGGGTGTAAATACTTTTTTTACATACTGTAGTATTCACTGTTTGTATTGAAATGACTATTTTTCAGTAGAACAAAGGACGAAGTAGAACTCAGAAAATATTGTAATTTTAAAATATCTGAAAATTTTATTTAAATTATCATTTTTCAAATAAATTTCGAAGACAAATATATTTTTCAAATGCTTTGAATTTGAACACAATTGGATAGGCATTTATCTGTAAAAAGATTCCAAAAAAACTTTATAAAAATATCTTAAATACCAAATATTTCCGACATTTTAAAATTATACAAAAGTACTCAAATCTGATTTAAAAACACAAACACAAAGTTTCATAGCAATTTTTCCCTTAATAATTTGTTTGAATGAGAAAGACAAACATAATCTTATACAATAGATTTTTGAAATTCCACCAACTGTTTTACAGTACACTCAACCCCCGGTGGTTGGTCACTTTTTCGTTTGACACTTTTTTAGTTTGTACCCCGTTGGTTGGTCAAAGTCAAACTAAAAAGTGACGAACTGTCACTTTTTACACGGCGCTCACGCACACTATCAAAACAAACGTTTGGTAGTGTGTGTGAACTCCGTGTAAAAGGGGTGTCAAACTAAAACGTGACCCCGTTCGTTTGACAACAGTTGGTGTCAAACCATCGGGGTTTGAGCACAGACAAACAGACATGAAAGTCGAGGTCACTTACTTGTCCCAAAAATGTAACGGTTATTTTTCAAAAATCTAAAAAGCCATTCTACCCACTGATAGACGGGTGGGGTCTTCCACCAAGTCAACACAAACGTTGCAACAAACGCGCCGAAAAGATCGTGGGTGGGCAGTAAAGGGCCTGTTCCACTTTTGCAGCGATTATTAAAGAAACTGCACCGATGGAACCTCGGATGGAACCATCTCACTATGGGGTTTCAGGCGGCCATAAATCGAAAAACCGACATATTCTAATTATTTTTTTGGTATTTTTTTTCGAAAATAAACATTCTAACTAAGAAAAATCCGTAGTTTGAAAGTTGTAGGTTCAAAATTCACTGAATTGCAGACCTTCAAAGGCGAAAATGGTAAGAAAAAACATGTTTTTGACAAAAAAATGATTATTTTTCATAGTTGTACTGTGTAGCTGTTTATGTATTTTTTCCTGCATCATTATACATATTCAGAAAGGTAATTGATTCAACTTTTCAATGACATTTTACAAAACACACTTTTACAGGCTAAAAAAAAAAAATAAAAATCAAAAAGGATTGATTTTTATTCAAAATTTAGTTTTTTTCAACTTTGTTAATGGAGTACTTTTTTTGTGTGCATTTGTGCGATCTGAAAATTTTGCAGCTTAAAATTTGAACCATGTCCTAACTTGTCTCCAAATTTCAAAGTGCACTTATGTGCACTTTTTGAGTTATGCCATTTTGAACATTTTGATTCATGCAAGAAAATTAATGATTTCGCGTATACGCTTGGTTAAAATCACATTATCTACCTGCGGAGGCAGAAATGACGTACCCACTATGTATGTTTTGAAATTGATTTGATTTCATGACTTTGTTTGTACTCAGGTACGTTTAATAAAATTAGAAATTCCTATTCTAAGTATTTAACAGAAACGATTCGTCGAATATTCATATCAGTTCGTTGTTGTGTTCTTTTGAAAGTATGGATAATAGTACCGTAGTGTCCCTGTACGATATAACGAAGCACTATTCTGAAAACGTGAGAACTGCTTTCGAGTATATTTGTAAGAATTACAACATTGCAGAACCATCACATGATCAACTCAGGGAAAAACCACAGAGGAAAAACTACGCATGTTGTTCTGTAGCTTCAAAACGAGGTATACAAAAGCCCATAGAAGAAGTTCATAATTTAAGTAATCTAACGACAATCGGTTACATAGTGATTTTGATTTAGAAGAATTTATCGTGGAAAACGTTAATTTTGCAAGTGGATCAACAAAAAACGTGGACGAGAATCCATACAATGTTCCATAAAATAAACCGTCTAGAATTCTAAAACACCGCAAAAATCAAATTTAAATTGGAGGGGGAGGGAGGGGGGTCTTCAAAGAGAGGTGGATTTTAACTCAAGAAGAAGGGGAGGGAGATTGAACGTAAATCAGAAACTTTAACATAGCATAAACCGCCATTCCGTGCATCAAATAGACAGAGCAAGAATATTAAAATTCACCACTTTAATGCATGTGGCCTCAAATATATGCAAAAATCAAAATTAAACTTTTTTTTTGAAAAATATCAAAATTCATTTGTTTTCATTATACTTAGTACAAACAACACAAAAAAAGTCACAAAAAAGCAACAAAATATTTTTGGCCGCTCGCTTATATGGAAATACCCCATAGTGCATCTGCCCAGGCAAACCAGCACTCCGCATAAAAAAGCGCAGCTTCTTCCACCGGGGCAACAGGTTCTGAAAGCGGCCGGACGGAACCACCTCGTGGTTCTATTCATTCCGCGGAATCAAGTGCATGGTCTCCGTAATGATCGATCCGGCTTCAAATCATGACTTCGAGCTGGGTGGAGTCTTCCACCGCCAACCTACTCCGACCCAATGTTTTTTAGCTAGGAACCGATTAATGACTAATTCTTCTACTCCTCCTTTACAATCGGCAGGAGAAGATGTTTTGGCGACCGTTTTGTTGTTGTCAGCTGCACGGCACTCGCTGGAATTGTGAGACTGTACTTGGCCGGAAGAAATAAACTGTCCTATCAGCCTCGATTTTCTTTTGGTCGTATGAACAGTGACATGTGGAATTTCCGTCGAAACGGAACGTCTTCTCTCTTGTATCGAAAGCAAACCATTTTTTTACAATGCCTTTTCAACGTTTTGTTGTGATTGCCTTTGATGCACGCTTTTGGTTATCTGTCATGATTACTCATACATACATACACATGTCCAGCTGTCATTTGGGAGAGGGAGATTCTAGGAATCGTAGATAGATGTCGTTAGTGAGCAAACCAAATTCAAATTTAAACTGGTCCCACTTTTTGAACAAAAATTTGTTCTAACTTTCATGTCTGTTTGTCTGTGGTTTGAGTGTAATAATTGTATACAGTCCAGACTCGATTAGCCAAAGTTTCGATTATCCGAAATATGATCGAGTCTGGACAATATTAATTTTCATAAACAATTTCATGTCATCAGCGTAATTCAGAACGTTTATATGCTTAAATATAAAGGATACATCATTTACGTACAGAACAAAAAGTAATGGGCCTAAATGAGAGCCTTGAGGTACCCCGGAAGTAACATTGATGAGCCTAGATACACACAAAAAAATATCACTGTAATGAAGTAACTAACTGTTGAAATAAAAAGTGGTCAAAATTTTCTCCATTAAAAGTTTTTTTCTTGTTTTGAATATGAAAACTTTTACTGCTACAGTTTTTGAAAATCTCATTGCTAACTGATTTAAAAGTTTTTACTTTTAATTCGACTACATAATTTCTTTCATTTCGTCGTTCTCGTGTAACCGTGTACGCCTAAGTACAAAATGTAAACAATCATTTTGGTAGTGCTGGTGGTGAGTGAGTTGTCCACGAAGTGAATCAAATCCGGACGCGGCCACAGCCATGGCCGAATATTCACCAACGCGAACTTTTAATTCAACGAACGATCTTTTTAGATTAAGAGTATTTTTTCTTTGTGTGTATGAGGCCATTAAATTTCCTTTTTATTTTCGGCATTTTGAGATTTGGCGAGGCAATAATTGAATTATTCTGAATTTTCACGAGGCTTTTCAATGTATTGTTCAATATATTGAGTTGTCAAATAGTAGTTTATGCTACAAGTTGCGAAAAAAAGGATTTTTTCAGCACGAGTCGTACATTTATCCAACGAGGTTCACCGAGTTGGATAAATACGAAGAGTGCTGAAAAAATCAAGTTTTGCAACGAGTTCCATACAACATTTTTTGCAATTCCAAAAAACACACACTGAGTGAAATTTTATGTCAAATTTTCATGTATTTTGTCAATAAATCGTTTGAATCAAAAAAATGTTGAAAAGTGTAACTTTTCGATACAAGTGCTGAAAAGTTCAACTTTTCAGCACCCATTTGAGTGCTGAAAAGTAGAACTTTTCAGCATTTATTTTGAAAAGTGTTGCTATTCGATTCTGTTATTTTTGGTACAGAAAAGTAGGCTATTTCGTCGTTCAAGAATGACAGGAAAAGTGAGTAGTTTCACGACGGAATTGCAAAATAGTAGTTTATGCAACAAGTTGCAAAAAGAGATTTTTTTCAGCACGAGTCGTACATTTATCCAACGAGGTTCACCGAGTTGGATAAATACGAAGAGTGCTGAAAAAATCAAGTTTTGCAACGAGTTCTATACAACATTTTTTGCAATTCCAAAAAACACACACTGAGTGAAATTTTATGTCAAATTTTCATGTATTTTGTCAATAAATCGTTTGAATCAAAAAAATGTTGAAAAGTGTAACTTTTCGATACAAGTGCTGAAAAGTTCAACTTTTCAGCACCCATTTGAGTGCTGAAAAGTAGAACTTTTCAGCATTTATTTTGAAAAGTGTTGCTATTCGATTCTGTTATTTTTGGTACAGAAAAGTAGGCTATTTCGTCGTTCAAGAATGACAGGAAAAGTAAGTAGTTTCACGACGGAATTGCAAAATTGATGTTTTATTTCTATTCAAAATGTGTTTTTGAGTAATTTTCCAGAGCGTGTAAAAATCACACAGATATCCAAAAATTTTGCAGCTTTCAAAATTTATTCTGATACAGATAACGGAACACCCCCGATGACAACCCTGCCATGTGGCAGCATTTCAAAACAAAAACGTCACCCCACCGAGCGCGGAAGCGAGACGCCACAATACCACCCCCGGGTGCCAAAACGAGACACCCTGCTCTTCTGCACTGTCAAGTTGGTTGGATTTTGCATCGCACCACCGCGGTTCTGCAGAGGAGCCACCCGTCCGTCGAAATTGGTCATTCGGTCGCGAAGGTGTCAAAATATTGGAACCTTTTTTTCGTGTGTGTTTTTGAAAAATTATTTTAGACCAATTCTCTTTTCGGTTGCGGGATTTCCGCAAGTGGACAAACACGTCGGGCGCGGTGTCCTTCGTCGGAAGCTTCGTCGTGCCCACGGTTCGGTCGCGGTTTTGACGAGCGGAAAATTGGGCTCTGCAAGAAATTGGCAATATTTTGAAAATTTTTGCTCAGCGAAAAAAAAAGGAACGAAGAGAAGTGGTTCGCAACTCTTTGTGCGTGTGTGCGTCTGTGCTGACATTAAAGTTCTTGAAGGACCAGTTCTTGGAATAAAATTATTGGTCCGTTCACCGTTCTGCAGCTGGAGGAAGGTTCTTCTAAACTAGTTTTACTTCTTTGATTGAGGTGAAGTTCGTTGACGGCTGGGAGGGGGGAAGAAGAAGGAGAAGGGGCTGCGCGGAAGGTTGAAATCGATCCGTCGTAGAATTGACCATCTGAGCAGAACCAGGGGTAGGTTGACCTTCCGGGAGTAGTAGTACTCGAAAAACTCATTCAAAGCCCCAAGTGTCCTTCCAGCGACGGAATGGCGGAACCAGGCGTAGCATCGCCACCTCCAAACCCACCGCAGGAACCTGCCCCGGGGCTGGGTGGAGGAGGAGGAGGAGGAGGGCCAGGACCAGGACCAGCACCGCCCGAGGCTAACAATGCCGCCAACAATCCGAATCCGCCGCCACCGCAGCCACCGCCGAGGATGCGGAACAATGCTCAGGTGGGTGGCAACTCTTGGTGTCCTTTCGCCGTTTTATTAAATTAGTAAAATCAATTTCAATTTCCCCCTTTTTAGAATCCGCTGATTAACGTCCGGGACCGGTTGTTCCACGCGCTGTTCTTCAAGACGGCCATCGCGTACGCCCAGATGGTGCCGAAGTGAGTTTTTGGAAAGGATTTTGTTTCCTTTTTTTTATTTTTTATTTTTGCAAGAGGAGAAAGTTAACCAGCAGGGAATTGATTATGTTTTAAGCGAGCGAGCGATTCCCCGTCCAGGTGGATTTGTTTTGTTTTGTTTGTTGGCTTTTTGCTGCTGCTGCTGCTGTGTTGTGATGCAAGAAAAGGGGGTGGCGAAGGGAGGGATAGGTGTGGAATTGGTGCCAGTTTGTTTAGTTGAATTTCTGGGGTAAAACTTGAACATTTTTCAATTTTTAAAATGGACACTTCAAAGACAAATTTACCCAAACAGATATTATGTAAGTATTGATTTCACTGGTTAGTGTGATCATGACAATAATTGCTGTCCAAATTGGATTCAAATTTAAAAATGTTGCAATATGTAAGACTTTATTCAAGATCTTCTACTTTCTTGGCTTTCTTGGTCTGATTTCAATTTCATTCAAAAATATTGGTAAATTGAATAGCTTTCTGAATTTTATGTTTAAGAATCTAAAGTTTACTAAAAGAATAAGACACAATTTCCCTTTTGCGAAAAACCACGAAAATTACAATTTTTCGTTCAATGAACTTCCATACCAATTTTATATCCGACTACTTTTTTTCGAATAATGCTGATTTCGTGAGGAATTGCTGAATCATCTAAACCTTTTTTTGAATTTTCTGATCACCTCGAAAAAAAAAATCTTTCAAAAACATCATTTTCTGAAAATTTCTAAATATGACCCTCTAATCAAATTTAAATTATAAAGGGTTTTTAAGAAGGGTCCGAATGACTCGTAAACATTTTTTTATTCATCTTAAATGCTCTCGTGGCGATTCTCCCAAAAATACTCGATTTTTGTTTACGTTTTGATCTGTAGAAAAGCTCGTTCTTCATTAATGTGGTCGAAATTGGTTCAGAAATAGATTTATATGTTGCCTAAACATGTGCAAAAGGAAGCAGTTGAAAATATAATATTGCCACATCTTCGAGTAATTCGATCTCAAAATCTTGATATTCGACGGGAAAATAAGGTAAAATTACCTGAAATCCATTCAAAATACCTTTCATGGCTGTTTTGCAATACTGATGCAATTAGGCAATTTCTTCTTGAAAAAATAAATAAAATAAACTTTCGGCTTGTCGACCTCAAGTCTTTCGTTCTTTTATTATACATTCGACTTTAAACAAAAAGGGTATTTCAACTTGCGGGAATTCACGATGCTGTATCTTTACGAAAAGTTGACCATACTTTCGAACTACCCAGTAGATTTCGGTGGGGATCATTCATAAACCACGTAGATACTTTTTCTAAATCTCAGACCCTCCCCCCACCCCTCCTGCCCTCATGGACAACTGTCTAATCCAAGGTCTAATCTTTTTTAATTGAATAAACTACATCAGAAAACACAACATTCCATTTCGTAAAAATGTGATCCAATTGAAAAATGTAATTGTTAAGGAGGTATCAGACTATGACAAACAAACAAACTCGCACTTGTTGACAGCTTGTCAGTTTGCCTGCTTTGTTTGTTTGCCTGCATTCGTTTGCAGAAACGTCAGCCTGCATACATTTTGCTTTGTTTGTCATAGTCTAATACCTCCTTTAGCGGCAAATGTGTAGCAAAAGATTAAACTTAAATTTCCAACAGTATATTTTGTTTTTCGAAACATGAATAAAATGATTTTTGCCTTCCTCACGTTACTGAGGAAAGGCTATAAAATCACTCGAAAAATGAACTTCTCAATTAGACCTCCTAGACCCACCTTCATGTATACCTATCGACTCAGAATCAAATTCTGAGCAAATGTCTGTGTGTGTGGTGGGATGTTGATCAAAAAAATTTGCACTGGAATATCTCGACACTGGCTGAACCGTTTTGGACCGTATTAGTCTCATTTGATCCGTCTTGAGGTCCCATAAGTCGCTATTAAAAATTATGCAGTTTTGTGAAGTACTTCAAAAGTTATGCTAAAAAACGATTTTAACAAAAGTCCGGAAGATTGTAAAAAGGGTGGTTTTTGTAAGAATATGTTGAAGAAAACTTTGTCCGGATGCGACCTATCGTTGGATAGGTATTCAAAAGAGCTTTTCAACGCGTCCAAAACATTGAAGATCTGACAACCCTATCAAAAGTTATAAGCACTTAAGTGTTATTTACGCACTTTTTGCATTTTGGATAGCAATCTTTAAATGTGAGGAAGGCGCCAACCACCTAAGGGTGGATTAAGTAACGTTTTTTTAAAGAATGTTCAATGCTTGGTTGCCATGAAACCTTTGCTTGATTTTTTTTAAATATGACCAAACTCTTTATTTAAAAAAATGCCATCATTCTTCAAATATTGTTCAAATGATCAAAGAAAGATGTAATATTCAATATTACGCCCTTTTAAAATGTTCGTCTTGGGTTAAAAATTTTAAAAATATTTTTTTTTGAAAAGATCGGAAAATTTTACGAATGTTTCATATTTTAACATTGAAAATCGGACCATTAGTTGCTGAGATATTGACATTAGAAAATGGTGTGTTGTTTGGGTGGGACTTAGAAAACATAAATTTTCCTGTTTTTAAATCTCAACAAAGTTCAAAAGTGCAAAATATAGAGAATTTTCTCAGCTTATCAAAAATATTTTTTTCAAAATTGGGTAAACATGTGCACTAATTTAAAAAAATTAAAAACTGCGACTATTTTCAAAAAAGTCACTTTAAAATGGATTTAACTTGAAAATGGTGCACTTTATCAAAAATTCACTGAAGTTCTTTTTGATTGCAAATTTGATTTTACATCGAAAAATTAAGTTGAAAAATTTTTGCGACCAATTTTTCGATTTTTCGAAAAAAACAGTATTGATTCAAAAATTCATAACTCGCTCAAAGATTTTTTGCACAACTTGGAAATTTCTGAAAAGTTGGCATTGGATGTCCTCTAAAACATATCAAAAAATAAAAAAAAAAATTAAAATTGTGATTTTTTTGCAAATCAAGTTTTAGTGACAAAAAGTTAAATAAAAAATCACTAATTTTTTTACCGTGTATCATTTTTTTCAGTGTAGTCCATATCCATACCTACAACTTTGCCCAAGACACCAAATCGATCAAAAAATTCCTTTAAAAGATACAGATTTTTGAATTCTCATGCATCATTTTTGTATGGCCAGCTGCCAAATTTGTATGGAAAATAATATGGACAAACTTATGATGCAAAATGGCTTCTTTGGGCATACCGAAGGCACCAAAAAAGTTTCAGTCGGAGTAAAAAATACATAAATTAAAATTTAAGAAAAAAGACCGATTTTGTATAGAATTGCTCAGTTAATGATAAAAAAAAACAAATATGTTCCAATGATCAAAGAAAGATGTAAGATTTTTGAAGTTAAAGGTGCACAGCAAACAAAGAAGTTGTTGTCTTATTATTAAAAAATAGACAAACTTATTTCTAAACTGTTTGGTTGACAGTTCTTTGAGGGATGAATAAAAAATTATATCGATAGTTCCCGTAATTTGAAGAGACTTAAATATTTGTTGAAAAATCTTGGTACAAAGGCTTTGGATGATGTGCACCGTTAATAATAACATTTCAATAGACAATAAAAACAAAATGAAATAAAGCGAATTAAAGTTTGCTTTACCTTTCATTCACAAATTTTAAAAATAAAAAAAAAATGCGACACATGATTATAAATAAATTTTATTGAAAAAGCTCTGTTAACTTAGGAAACCCCGTAATTTAGCTGACCTTTTATAAAAAAATTATAGATTTGTTTTTTAAACTTTTATCAAACGTTATTTACGCCTCGCCACTGCTTCAGAAAAAATCAGATCTGGCCCGAAGACCCAAAAGGTTGGGCAACCCTGGTTTAATATAATGTTCAGGGGTGATTATAAATTACAGTCCAGACTAGATTATCCGAAGTTTCGATTATCCGAAGGTTTGCATGGGACTTCGGATAATCGAATCACGAACAATTTTTTTTGTTTTCGTATTTTTTCATTTGCTTGTTTTTAACATAAAATTTGAGTTCTGTGACCTCATTTAAGTCAAATTTTAGTTGTTGATTGCCTATTACAAAATAAAATGCATTTTTTCAATACTACATCACCGTCATTTTGGCCGCCATCTTGGAATTAAAAATTCTAAATCGTTTTTGCGTAGTTTAGGGGCTTGACAATCAAAAATTAGACAACAAAAAAAATTATCAGCGTGAAATATTTTCGAGGCCTTCGGATAATCGAGTCTGGACAGTATTTTTTGTTTTGTTGGAGCCAGATACAGGGTGACGAGCGGAAATTCCCGGGAAATATTTCCCGGGAAATTGATCATTTTTGGACCTCCCGATTCCCGGAAAATTTGGTCGAGACTCCCGGGAAATTTTGCAATTATAAATATGAAGCAAAATTACTTTTTCGTTTGACACTTTTTTAGTTTGTACCCCGTTGGTTGGTCAAAGTCAAACTAAAAAGTGACGAACTGTCACTTTTTACACGGCGCTTACGCACACTATCAAAACAAACGTTCGGTAGTGTGTGTGAACTCCGTGTAAAAGGGGTGTCAAACTAAAAAGTGACCCCGTTCGTTTGACAACAGTTCGTGTCAAACCATCGGGGTTTGAGTGTAATAGGAAAAAAAGCATTCGAAAAATTCGAAATTGTTTAGAAAATGTAGTGTTTAATGATCGATATTCAAGTTGGAATAAACCAATGCTTCTATAAGCTTCTTATTCAGTAATCATAAATTTTTCTAAAAAAACTCAATTTTCAAAAATTCCAATAACTTTAATTGAGTGTAGCCAAACAAATGTGAACGCCAAAAGTTACTTTAAAGCATATCTAGCAGGTGCAACCCAGAAATGAAAAAAATAAAGTGTTTTAAATATTATTTTTATTTATTATTTCTAAGAGGGAAAAGCCTATTCAAGATAAGTTCAATTTCAGTATCATCTCTTGAGCAAAGCAAACCTTATAATTTTGTTTTTTTAGAATTAAAAAAAATAAGTTAATTTTGCTGTATCAAGGTAATTTCCTTTCTGATGTCAATAAGTAGTTTTGTGTATCGCATCAACCTCAATACTAAATTACATTTAGGGAAAAAAAACTCTAGATCTCCTTGTAAAGTTAAGGTCCGCCAATTGTGAACAGTCGAGTTAACTGGTTAACTGTAAATATTTCTTCATATAATATTTCCAGTTGACCTTAAGAAGAAAAAACAACTTTAAATTGTTTATCATATTGCAAAAATCTCTATATTGGGAAATTAAATATTAGCTAGTTTTTTACTTTTACTACTTCACAAAAACTAGACTTATATTTTTGTGAAGTAAAAAACTAGCTAATATTTCATGCAAAAAAAAGTGCAACTTTTGAGAAATCATTCAGTGCCAATGAAGATAAGTAACCATTTTAAACTACTATTTTAATTCCCAACATCAGAGGCGACTCGTCCACCTGTTCAACCTGTTCATTGAACAGGTAGCCGATTTCAAGCGGATAATATTTTTATTTAAGTACCACGGTGCTGTTTAAATTGGCAACATACAATAATTGTTTATTACAATTTTTGTTTGAATATACGGTAACAAAATCAACTCCCTATGTTCAGCAGCGCTGCATGCACCGAAAAAGCTTTGGCCCGCCACCCTTTACTCTTTACCACTCTTTACAACCCACCAATACTAAAGCGAGCCAGCCTAGCGGGCCACGCGCAAATGCTGGTCGCGTTCAACACCGACCCCCTGAACGTCGGGGAAAAAATCTCCATACAGAAAAAAATCAACACATGTAAAGAGCTTCCTATTCATACGCAGCGGCAGTATCGATGTGTTGGTAAATCTGGTTCAATCTGAGAGCGTGAACTGACAGCATTTTTGGGAGAGAGCGAAATGCCACCCCCAGGCCCCAGCCGACTTAGCTCGCTCAGCTCTCCAGGGAGCTGCATGCAAAAGGTAAACAAGCCAGCGCGTTGACAGCACGTTGAGAGCATGAATAAATGAGAGAGCGCGAGAGCACCACAGATATTGCTCTATATTTGGCGCACTTTTAGGCATCAGGCTGTTTTGCGCAGACTGGTGATGGCTTGTTTTAAAACTGGAATGTTCAACTGCGTGCGTTGAACCTCTTCGATTTTCTTGGTTACTAGTGGATTCTTGCTCTATTGGAAAGTGATATAATGTTATGTTAAGATAGTGTGATTGATAGATTAAATTGAAACAATTGAAACAAAAAAGTACTGTGCTTTTTCCAGCATCGGGACACATGAGAAGAATTATGACAGTAGATTCAACCATGATCGCTATTTTATTTTCGGATGGTTCTTTTTAAAGCGGATGCAGTCCTAAAAAAGTTAAAAATTTGTTGCCATTAAATGCTCCAAAAACGACTGTGTTTATTCAGACTGTAGTCCCGGTTCACTCTAGTTGAATATATTATAATCATATATTGTAGCATGAATTTGTTCTGAAAACTTTTTTTCATTGATGTTAAAAACAAATATTTTAGTTATCTCGGATTCATGTCAATATAGTTTTGTTTTTAACATCAAAAGCCCTTCTTTTTATTCGGAATTTGAATTCCAAAACCATGAGGACATAACAGTGACTAAATTCAATTCTCTAAAAATTTGGCAAAGGATCAAAAGCGATACCACCTGGTTCTAATAAGTATAGAGTAAAATGACAATTTAATTTTTAAATAGTAACCAAGTTAGGTCAATATTTGTTGGGCTTAAAAAAGCCCAACAAACAGTTTTTTTTGTTAAGGATGTGGTATTTTTTCTAACATCCTGATGAATAGTTTTAAAATTCAGTATAATATTCAATAACTTCAGTTGAATTTCGATAAGGATGGCAGTGCTTGCTCTGTTTTTCCACATTCCCCACGCTAATGATTAAGTCTTAAAAATACATTTTAACGAGATAAAAAACATAATTTTAATTAATTATTTGCATAAACCGAAAATTATAATAGTATAAAAATAATAAAACGTAAAAATAAAAGCCATTGTAAAGAAAAAAGCTTTAAAAACATTTTTTAACTTTGAACAGGTACTTCTTTCGGGCACGAGTCGCCTCTGCCCAACATGTTCATGAAAAGATCTCGTATTTGCAGATTCAGAAAAAAAATATCAAAAAGTAGAACTTTGAACTATATTACGAGGCTACTTAAGTAAATGTTTTATAGGAAAATTTTGAATCAATTTTAACTGAATTCGTTGAAAAGAAACACATTTATTACTTTTCTTTTAAAGTTATTGGCACTATTGCATAGTTAAAAAAACTCCCGGGTCCCGGAAATTCCCGGGAAATTGACAAATACAACTCTCGATTCAAGAGAAATCGAAAATCGCGAGAATCGTCACCCTCTAGAGCCAGATTTACTCGATAATGAGGTTTGAGAAGGGTGTAAGTGTTTTAAATATTTTTGTATTTCGTAATTTAAATATTGCTGTATCTCAAAGCCGTTGCATCGTATTCAAAAGTGGCCAAAGACGATTGTTTTTCGAAAAAAAAAACACTGAAAGAAAAAAACACGAAATCACGATTTTTATATTTTTTTAGGTAAGTTGTTCCATCCTGCATTTCACAAAAATTTAGAACGAAAAAAAAACGTGGGCTCACGTTCAAATTTGGCTTTTATACTTAAAAGTCAAGAAAATTCATATATGTGGCATGTTTTTTTCTTTCAGTGTATTTTTTCGGAAAGCTCGTCAAATTTCCTACAAGTTTGTCTTTGACCACTTTTTGATACAATGCAACGGCTTCGAGATACTGGAATACTTAAATTCCGAATTACAAAAATAATTTAAACACTTACGCCCTTCTCAAATGTTATTACCGAGTGAACTTTGCTCCATATACACAAAAATGGCTTACGTAAGCATAGGATAACATGTCTACAAATTTTCATTGAAATTGGAGAGGGTCCGATACAATCGGCTCACTATTTGACCTGGAATTGCTCTATGATATCGACGGCAACATTTCAAAAGGCATCATGTACATTTTGACACTTTTTGGTTTATTGCATATTCTGAAAGTACTCCTAATAAGCTACCTCTCCACCAAAAAGGAGCAAAAGTCTGTTTAATAATAGTTTTAAATAAAGTAACATAAACAGGGTTGTTACGGACGGCGCGGACGGCGCGAATCGCGCGGATCTGGCGCGGATTTGCTGGCTAATTTTGCTCAGGCGCGGATTTCGCGCGGATAGCAGTTTTGATAAACAAAATAATTGCGAACGATAGAATTTCTTTCAATTCACAAAGGAAAATATAATAAGGAATTAAATAATTTCAATCTTTTTCGTTGTGTGCAAAAACATCAATTTCTAAAAAGTTTTTAATGAAAAAAATGTTCTTCTGAAAATTATTGATTTTATTTGTTAATACGAAACATCGAAATAATCTTCAAGGAGCGATTTTTTTAAATGTATTGAGATTTGTTTTATAAATTTAACATAACATTACAACTCATTATTTTTAAAACATCTGCTGAACAATTCATATTAATAACAATTTTATTAAAATCAAAATAACAAAATTCGAAAAATACAGAATTTCAAAAATTTGAAGCTATGAAACTTTTTAGATTTTCTAAGTTTTATATTGAAAAAACTGAAAAAAATTGAAAATTTTAAATTTTTGGTTTATTGAAAAAATGAAAAATTCTGTTGCCACCCTGATTCAGGTAGAATTTATTCTACTCCCAATTATCACAACATGACGAAATTCACTTAGCAATCTGATAAAATCTCCGTCAAAAAGCGAAATGTAACGTCAACATAAAAAAATAAGAAATCTGGAATTCAACAATTTGAAATTTCATTCATAATTTGAAAAAAACGTAAAAAGTACGAATTATTAAATTGAAAAATTACGAAAATGGAGGGCCTCGTGGCGCGGTGGTTAGCGGCTTCGGCTGCCGATCCCTAAGTTGCTATGGGGCTGCGGGTTCGATTCCCGCCTTATCCTTCTGGAGCTTTTCGTTCAATGTTTGTCTCGTTTAATATTAGTGTTCAGTCTGCAAAGACGGTGTGATTGTCTTTAAATTATTAAATTATTAAATTATTAAATTATTAAATTATTAAATTATTAAATTATTAAATTATTAAATTATTAAATTATTAAATTATTAAATTATTAAATTATTAAATTATTTAATTATTTAGTTATTTAATTATTTAATTATTTAATTATTTAATTATTTAATTATTTAATTATTTAATTATTTAATTATTTAATTATTTAATTATTTAATTATTTAATTATTTAATTGTTTAATTATTTAATTATTTAATTATTTAATTATTTAATTATTTAATTATTTAATTATTTAATTATTTAATTATTTAATTATTTAATTATTTAATTATTTAATTATTTAATTATTTAATTATTTAATTATTTAATTATTTAATTATTTGATTATTTAATTATTTAATTATTTAATTATTTAATTATTTAATTATTTAATTATTTAATTATTTAATTATTTAATTATTTAATTATTTAATTATTTAATTATTTAATTATTTAATTATTTAATTATTTAATTATTTAATTATTTAATTATTTAATTATTTAATTATTTAATTATTTAATTATTTAATTATTTAATTATTTAATTATTTAATTGCAGGCCAAGGATTGATACCTAAGAGCATGCAATGGCACTGACCTTGTTGCGTGCTCTTCGGTTGACGTCCACGTAAGGAACATCCTGGAAGGAGCGTAACTAACTACATCCGTAGTTCTGTTAGATCATCCGAATTATCTTGATCAGAACAGTATAGCTCTGGTTCCTTGCGAGTGTCCTATTTTCTTACCTCCACGTTGGCTTGGTTTTCATGATGACCTAGCTGGTGGCCTGTGGAAACGGATCGTAAATCTTTGACCACCGCGGGTCAGAGTCGAGACGGCTAAAAGAAAGGGGCGCAACAATGTGGAAAAGGGAAGTAATTTGTGATTGTAGACGGTATTGTTTTGATTCGCAGTATGTTGAGTCAACTGCTGTGGATGTACCTGAAACATCGCACAACGGGGTTTCTCTTCTTTCCGTTTTTATCTACCATTAGAGAGCCTGGAGCTTATTGGAGAACGGACATCTCAAGCCTGAAGTGCCGATCGAGGCACGGGAGCTGTCAGACGGAGGTGCCTATCGAGCAAAATCCTTTGTCTTTTGCTCGATTGGTACCTCCGTTTGACAGTTCTCGTGCTTCGATTGGTGCTTTTGGTTTGGGATGTCCGTTCTCTAATAGGATCCAGCCTCTCTATCTACCATCTATATTCTGTTATTTTCTTGATTCTCTTATTTCTCAACGTTTTTCCACTCTATTTACTTATTGATGCTGCTGCTACAAACTGTCTGTTTTCCCTTAATTTGGCAGCGATTTATTTTGTTGTTAATTTCTTTATCTACTTCATCAATTACTATCTTTCTTTTACTATTGATTCTTCAAATAGTTTATTTCTTTCACGGTCCATTGGTTTCAATCTTCACCCTTTTCTTCAAACAAATGAGGTTCGAGCCCTTACTCAATTTTTGGAATGATCAAAGAATAAACACAAATATTACTATTGTACTTTTGAAAAACTTTTATAAAATGCTTAGGACCAAAATATTGTAACAAAACACCGCGACAGAAGAAATAGCAACAGATAAACACGACTCAACAATAAGGAAGATTTCAGGAGAAAACAATACACAGTAAATCACAATAAGTTTTTGAATTCAAACTAAAAATAAAACAGTTTTTGCTTTAATGAAAGTTGATAGGCACACAATGAATGGTTAGGCGCTTATACTTACATCAAACCCTACTTAATGTACCACCCCCGGCCGAGTTAAAATGCGTAACCGGAAAAGAAGGTGTGCATGCCTGGCACGAACACTCAAAGCGTGTTCTAGCGTGCTGCTCGTACTGACTCAGAGCAAGGGTGAGATGTAGGTGTAAGGGCAGTGCGTGTTCGTCGGGAACCTAGTGCATAAGATCGGTCAAGGCCCGTTCTTACACTGAAAATTGCGAATTGCGAAATTGCGAATTGCGAATTATTTAATTATTTAATTATTTAATTATTTAATTATTTAATTATTTAATTATTTAATTATTTAATTATTTAATTATTTAATTATTTAATTATTTAATTATTTAATTATTTAATTATTTAATTATTTAATTATTTTATTATTTAATTATTTAATTATTTAATTATTTAATTATTTAATTATTTAATTATTTAATTATTTAATTATTTAATTATTTAGTTATTTAATTATTTAATTATTTAATTATTTAATTATTTAATTATTTAATTATTTAATTATTTAATTATTCAATTATTTTATTATTTTATTATTTAATTATTAAATAAATTATTACATTATTTAATTATTAAATTGTTAAATTATTAAATTATAAATTTAATCAATTATAAAATTATTGAATTTTATTTTTTTGCCATTTTCTTAGTTCGGATTATTTTCAGAGTCATATTTTAGTTTGGAGAAATTTAGAGAAGAAAATAATAGTAATTTTGTGTTTCATTTTTCCAGATTAAAATTTTGGCGAGAATTATCAAGTACAAAATTGCTAGATTTTATAATTTGGTAATTTATTTTATCGTTTTAAATTTTTGAATTTTTTTTCTTGAATTTGTTTTCAAGGCAACGATATTTTAAATGCTACAAAAAATGCTAATATTGTTTCAGAAATGCCAAAAAAGGTTCAACTTGGTGCAGGTGGGATATGAATCCACATCTGATCAACGGTACTGATCCAAATGCTTTCTGTATTATTCTTTTTTCGTTTGAAATTTCATTCATTATATTACTCTCTTCTATGTTTGTCACGATTTTTTTTATATGGCGCGGATTTCGCGCGGATTGGGTTTTGGGGTCGGCGCGGATCTGGCGCGGATTTTTTTTTCGACTTTTCCGTAACAACCCTGCATAAACAAAATCTCAGGCACCAGCAGTGCCTGTTTATGTAGTCCTGTCAACCTGTCGAATGAAAGACTACATCTGGAGTTGTTTTTGAAAAAGTCCAATAAACCAAATTTTCAGTGTTTGCTTTTTGGGTGTTTTTTAATACCCCTGATTCAAGGCGGTTTCAAAAACACCCAAGAAGCAAAAACTGGAAATTTGGTTTATTGGACCTTTTCAAAAAAAAAAAAAAAAACTCCAGACATGAACCTCAAAGCATTATTAAAAAGACGCCATGTACATTTGCCAACGAAAAGCGAATCATAACATAACTTCCCCTCCACTTGCAAAAGGCGCCATGTACATTTGGCGAAGAAACACGAAGCTGCCCCTCCAACGACAGCAGGGTGATATAGACGTTGGTGATTTCAAAAGATGTTATGTTTGTTTTTCTTAAATAAAATGACGAACAGAATGTTTTATTGAATATGGTTGGTCACGTAGCAATAAAAGCCACGTTTTTCATCGTTTGTTATCATTAGAATATCTTCTTTCGCTTTTATATTCTTATTCAAATGCGTTTTTGTCAAAATGCATGGTTTTTGGAATTTTTTTTGAAAAGGACCAATAAACCAAATTTTCATTTTTTACTTTTTGGGTGTTTTTTTATACCCCTGACTCAAGGCGGTTTCAAAAACACCCAAAAAGCAAAAACTGGAAAATTTGGTTTATTGGTCCTTTTTTAAAAAAAAACTCCAGGTTTGTACATGATGCCTTTTGAAATGTTGGCGTCGATATGATACAATTTTAAGTGTAAACTGTTTGTAAATACAGCACTTCGCCACGAAAACAGTATAATTAAAATAAAAAGTTGTCCGATCGGGCTTACAAGTTTACAGGAGGTTCCTTGGTCGAAATAATAGGGACGTGGCGTTACATCGTGCTGCCATCTGTTTTTTTTTAGTGCAAGAGTGGAAAAGTGCTGAGTCATCGTCTAAAAATAGACGGCGTCCTATCTCGCCCAGCAAAATGAAGTCGATAAAGTAATCGGTTTCGATGAGAAAAAGTGGAAAATGTGTTCTAAAAACGTTACTTAATCCACCCTTAGGTGGTTGGCGCCTTCCTCACATTTAAAGGGTGCTATCCAAAATGCAAAAAGTGCGTAAATAACACTTAATTGCATATAACTTTTGATAGGGTTGTCAGATCTTCAATGTTTTGGACGCGTTGGAAAGGTTTTTTGAATGCCTATTCAACGATAGGTCGCATGAAAGATCCGGACAGCATTTTCATCAAAATATCTGAGATCCGGCCTAAAAAAAGTGCGTAAATAACACTTTAGTGCTTATAACTTTTGATAGGGTTGTCAGATCTTCAATGTTTTGGACGCGTTGGAAAGGTCTTTTGAATACCTATCCAACGATAGGTCGCATGAGAGATCCGGACAACGTTTTCATGAGCATATCTGAGATCCGGCCTCCAAAAAGCGTATAAATAACACTTAAGTGCTTATAACTTTTGATAGATTTGTCAGATCTTCAATGTCTTGAACGCGTTGGAAAGGTCTTTTAAATACCTTTCTGAAAATGTATAGCATGACGGGTTTTCAAACAAGAACCACCCTTTTTACAATCTTCCGGACTTTTGTTAAAATCGTTTTTTAAGCATAACTTTTGAAGTACTTAACTAAACTGCATGATTTTTGATAGCGACTTATGGGACCCCAAGATGAATCGTATGACGCCAAAACGGATAAAATCGGATCAGCCAATGTCGAGATAATCGAGTGACAATTTTTTGATCAACATCCCACCACACACACAGACATTTGCTCAGAATTTGATTCTGAGTCGATAGGTATACATGAAGGTGGGTCTAGGAGGTCTAATTGAGAAGTTCGTTTTTCGAGTGATTTTATAGCCTTTCCTCAGTAACGTGAGGAAGGCAAAATAGCGACGCCATCCCCCTATTAGACCTGATTTTGTTTGGCCATTAGGGTGACCTACGCCGTGCTAGGGTGGTCCAAAATATTAAAATTAAAAAAAAAATTCATATAATTATATTTCCGCGTCATTTCAACCGAATTTAGCTCTCTCTAAACTGCAATAACATTAAAAATTAAGCGATAACCTAACCTTTTTTGGGTACCAGCGTTGTCAATAGGGTCCTAAAGCCCTATGTAAATTTTAATGTACAACGATTAAAAACACGCTTAAAAACCATTTCTGATCAGTTTTTTTTTTATTTTAATGCAAAAAAAAAAGTTGACAAGACAACATTTTTTTGATGGATCAACTATGGTTCCCTTGGAAAGAACTGTCAAGTAGGACCTTTTCTGTCAAGAAGTACCCCGAGGTTAATTTTTCAAAAAAGATTTGAAAATCCATTTTAAACTCTTTGTAAATAATATCAGCAATCTAAGCTCCTTGAGTGTATGTTACTAATCTTGTTCTTGTCCTACCCTTCTAGACCGGTCCGGCGAGCCATCGAGCTGATCATGCTGCTGAAGGCGCTGGCCGCCTTCTTCATCCTGGTGTACATCCACGTGCACTTTTCGCAAACCCCGACGACCTGCCTGGAGCACGTCAAGAACGACTGGCCCCGGGACGGCATCGTGCGGTAAGAAGTCAACTTTAATTTATTGGAATTTCGTTAAACATTTCAATTTGCGTTTTTAGAGTGGAAATCATCCGCCACAACCCGAACGCCCCCTCGCCCGTGACGAGCAGTTTGGCCCCAGACCCGAAAGCCCTGCTGGACCCGGACCAGCTGGACGACGGCACCGGGAACATGCTGCGCAACACGCACAAAAACGGCATGATCAGCATCGACCCGTCGACGACGTTGCCCCACGAGCAGCCGGACCAGAACCAAAACCCGGAACTGCCGCTGCAGAGCTATGCCAACAGCAGTCCGTGGGCCGCGTCGCAGCAGCCCCAGCAGTCGCAAACGTCCGAGGTTTACCAGCCGTCGGCGTTGGTGGAGACGGCGGGTCCGCAGATTGAAAGTACCCAGTTTGTGGGGGCGGCAGCGAGCAAGGTCGAGCCGGACAAGGTCGTCGTCGTTGAGGAGGAGGAGGAGGAGGAAACGCTGACGGAGGAGCAGCGACTGCAAAAGGACTATGGGGAAAGTGTAGTTATCTACACTAATGAGACGATTTTGAAAAATTTGGAAAAAATGAAGGACGATCCGGTGCAGGCGGACGGACTGAGGACCGATGTGCCGGAGATGGAGAAGCTGAAGAATGCTGGTAAGAAGTTTGGATTTTAAGGTGCTTAAAGGAGGGCAGGATGGTCACTCCAGACGGGAGTTCGGAAAGGGCGCTAAAAAGTTTGGAATTTGACAAAAGTTGCAAATTTATAAATTTGTTATTTTTCCTCAAAAGTCGGGAAAAGTGAGGAATCAAGCCAAATTTTGTTTTTCAAATTATTTCTTGGTGTCAAATTGTTGAGGTTTGGTATAATATTTAAATGAATTTTTAATAATGAATGAATCGTGGGCAAAATCAAAGCTAGCAACTTCGTATTGCTGGTTATTAAATACCAAAACGTTTTCTTTTCAAGCGAAAGTTTTCGCTGGTTTGGTACACATCCTTCTGGAAGAGACAGTCGTTTTTTTTTGCTTATTTTTCACATTTTTAGCTATAAAATGGCACCATTATCATTTAAATTGTAAAAATACGTAGAGGCATAGTCTGGTACACTAGAAAAATTACTGCATACAGTCCAGACTCCTTTATCCGAAGCCTCGATTATCCGAAGTTTCGATTATCCGAAGCTCGATTATCCGAAGGTTTGTATGGGACTTCGGATAATCGAATCACGAACATTTTTTTTATTTTCGTTTTTATTTTTTTCTTGTCTTAAGGGTGCACAGCAACGAAGGAAGTTGTTGTCTTATTATTCCATAATTAATAAACTTACGGACCCAATCAGGAAAAAACTGCAAATTTTGTTGTAAATTGCTTAGTAGACAGTACTTTAGGGAATTAATAAAAAAATATATCGATAATTCCCGTAGTTTCGAAAATACTAAAATATCTAAGGTTAAGATTTTTTGTTTTACCCTAAGCAAAGGGCAACGCGATTTCTTAATTTATCATGCTAATTCTTCAAGCCGAATGAGTACAGAAATTAACAGTGCGAGGAAAAAGCTACCGCACATCTGGCGCGCCGGGGAATCGAACCCCGCTCTTTCGCATACCGTGCGAGCGCGTACACCACTTCGCCAACGCGCCGTGCTTGCCGAGGCAAGTTCAGCTAGTTGTTTTTGTGATCTACCGTTCTCCACCGATCGTACCAGTGTACGGTTGCTTCTTCCACAACACTATTATTCTGTTCTCAAAGGCTTCTTTAGAATACTGACACACGGATCAAGTATATTTTTAGACGCATTGTTATTGTCGAGTTCACAGACAAATGGACACCTACTTAGTGACACGTAGTCAAATTGTGAGACAAATTTTAGCTGATTGCCTACTTGAATCTATGGCAATGTTTGGCAGGTTAGAGCCACCAAGCTCGGAAAACCTAAGGTTAAGATTTTTTGTTTTACCCTAAGCAAAGGGCAACGCGATTTCTTAATTTATCATGCTAATTCTTCAAGCCGAATGAGTACAGAAATTAACAGTGCGAGGAAAAAGCTACCGCACATCTGGCGCGCCGGGGAATCGAACCCCGCTCTTTCGCATACCGTGCGAGCGCGTACACCACTTCGCCAACGCGCCGTGCTTGCCGAGGCAAGTTCAGCTAGTTGTTTTTGTGATCTACCGTTCTCCACCGATCGTACCAGTGTACGCTTAAATTTCGGCCAAACATTGCCATAGATTCAAGTAGGCAATCAGCTAAAATTTGTCTCACAATTTGACTACGTGGTGTCCATTTGTCTGTGAACTCGACAATAACAATGCGTCTAAAAATATACTTGATCCGTGTGTCAGTATTCTAAAGAAGCCTTTGAGAACAGAATAATAGTGTTGTGGAAGAAGCAACCGTACACTGGTACGATCGGTGGAGAACGGTAGATCACAAAAACAACTAGCTGAACTTGCCTCGGCAAGCACGGCGCGTTGGCGAAGTGGTGTACGCGCTCGCACGGTATGCGAAAGAGCGGGGTTCGATTCCCCGGCGCGCCAGATGTGCGGTAGCTTTTTCCTCGCACTGTTAATTTCTGTACTCATTCGGCTTGAAGAATTAGCATGATAAATTAAGAAATCGCGTTGCCCTTTGCTTAGGGTAAAACAAAAAATCTTAACCTTAGGTTTTCCGAGCTTGGTGGCTCTAACCTGCCAAACATTGCCATAGATTCAAGTAGGCAATCAGCTAAAATTTGTCTCACAATTTGACTACGTGTCACTAAGTAGGTGTCCATTTGTCTGTGAACTCGACAATAACAATGCGTCTAAAAATATACTTGATCCGTGTGTCAGTATTCTAAAGAAGCCATCTTGGCCGATCTCAATCTGGGTTCTAGAACATGGGCCATGCGGTCAATTCAGTATTGTATCATAGAAAAACAAATTCTGTCGTTATTTAGCCATGCGAGACTCTTACTGAACCCGCCGGAACAATAATTCCGGTGTTAATCCGACCGTCCGTCCTCGGTGTCATTTACATAAGAAAAATCCTGGTTGGACTTGGGAACCAAAGTGGAGATGAAAGTGACCAGCAATTAGCTAAGGCTTAAATTTCGGTTTAAAATCCGGTCGCTTCGGTCCTCTTGGTACACCCGGATCCCCGAACAACCATGTCACATCTATTTGAGAATGTTTCCCAATCAATACATTTATGAAAAAATCGTTCTTTCCTCATAAACTCTAGAAAACTATAAAAGAACGCCGTTGATCAACTCGTTGATTATCGATAATCAACGCGTTGATCAACGCCGTTTAAATCAACGACTCCGTTGACGTTGACGATTAAATCAACGATGGCTGCGATTACGATTACGTTTAAATCAACGATCATCGACATCGATGATATAAACGCCGTTGATTTCAACGATTAACAGCATTGATGTGCACCGTTAAACATCAAATTCGAGTTCTGTGACCCCATTTTAGTCAAATTTGAATAATTGATTGCTTATTAAATAATAAAATGCCTTTTTTCAATATTTCGTCACCGCCATATTGGCCGCCATCTAGGATAAAAAAAAATGTTATTCACTTTAGCGTAGTCTAGGGGTCATACTTAAGCTCGACAATCCAAAATAAGACAACGAAAATTGAAGTGAAGTTTTTCCGAGGCCTTCGGATAATCGAGTCTGGACTGTACTTCTTTTTACTTAAAATATAGGGAATGTCAGTAAAAAACACAGTCAATATAAATTAATTGAGTGTAAAATATTAAAAAATAAGATTCACGTTTAATTTTATGTACAAGCAAAAATAGTTATAAAAATAACACTTTTGTTTTTGGTTTAGTCATCATGATGACAAGGTGTAACCTAGCTGGTGGCCTGTGGAAACGACTCGTAAACCTTTGACCAGCGAGGGTCAGAGTAGAGACGGCTAGAAGAAAGGGGCGCGTCAATGTGGGAAAGGGAAGTAATTTGTGATTGTAGACGGTATTGTTTTGATTCGCAGTATGTTGAGTCAACTGCTGTGGATGTACCTGAGCATCGCAGAACGGGGTTTCTCTTTTTTCCATTTCAGCTAACAGCTATCTTCTGTTTATTTTGTTTCACTGTTTTTCTAAAACGGCTTCTGTTTACTATCCTCCATTTGATTTCGATTTTACGTATTTGATTCTCTTATTTCTCAACGCTTTTCCACTCTATTTTACCAATTGATGCTGCTGTAACAAACTATCTGCTTTCCCTTAATTTGGAAGCGATGTCAATTTTGTTTATCATGTGCCTTTTCTTTATGTATCTATCTGAATAATTTCTCATCTTCCCTGTAAATGTCCCATCACAAGCTTGTTTGTTACCTCTTTTTATTAACTATTGTTAATTTCTATATCTACTTCATAAATTACTATCTTCCTTTTACTATTGATTCTTTACAAAGTATGTTTCCTTCACTCCTTCATTGTTTTGAAACTTCACCTTTTTCTTAAGCAAGTGAGGTTCGAGCCCTTGCTCAATTTATGGAATGATTAAAGGATTAACACAAATATTACTATTGTACTTTTGAAAAACTTTTCTAAGATGCTTAGGACCAAAATATTGTAACAAAACACCGCGACAAAAGAAATAGCAACAGATAAACACGACTCAACAATAGGGAAGATTTCAGGAGAAAACAATACACAGTGAAATAACAACTAGTTTTTGAATTCAAACTAAAAATAAAACAGTTTTTGCTTTAAAGAAAGTTGATAGGCACACTTTAAATGGTTAGGCGCTTATACTTACATCAAACCCTACGTAATGTACCACCCCCGGCCGAGTTAAAATGCGTAACCGGAAAAGAAGGTGTGCATGCCTGGCACGAACACTCAAAGCGTGTTCTAGCGTGTTGCTCGTACTGACTCAGAGCAAGGGTGAGATGTAGGTGTAAGGGCAGTGCGTGTTCGTCGGGAACCTGGTGCATAAGATCGGTCAAGGCCCGTTCTTACACTGAAAATTGCGAATTGCGAAAAAATGGATTGTTGTCTAAATATGTACAAAAAGACAGTAAATTAAAAAATCTTTTTTATTTATGTATTTAAAAAATACATAAATAATCAAAAAATAATATATTTTCAAAACAACTTTACAGTGATAAAGTTATGGTAAAAAAAAAATAAAAAATATAAAAATTGAAATTAAAAGCCTAAGTTTCAACATTTGGATGAAAAAAGTGTTTCAAAATGCATTTTACAGGCATACAGTTGCTTTCAAACCATTAGTTTTAAAAATATCGAGGTATGGACGGAATTGGTATTTCATGACAATTAAAAATGAGCAGTTCTCTCAGATTTCGGTAATTCATTTTTTTTTGTATTTTTTAATCCGACTGAAACTTTTTTGGTGCCTTCGGTATGCCCAAAGAAGCCATTGGGCATCATTAGTTTGTCCATATAATTTTCCATACAAATTTGGCAGCTGGCCATACAAAAATGATACTTGAAAATTCAAAAATCTGTATCTTTTGAAGGAATTTTTTCATCGATTTGGTGTCTTAGGCAAAGTTGTAGGTATGGATATGGACTACACTGAAAAAATGATACACGGTAAAAACAAATTTTGGTGATTTTTTATTTAAATTTTTGTCACTAAAACTTGATTTGCAAAAAAAAAAACACTATTTTTAATTTTTTTTATTTTTTGATATGTTTTAGAGGACATCAAATGCCAACTTTTCAGAAATTTCCAGGTTGTGAAAAAAATCTTTGAGCGAGTTATGAATTTTTGAATCAATACTGATTTTTTCAAAAAATCGAAAAATTGGTCGCAAAAATTTTCTAACCTCATTTTTCCATGTAAAATCAAATTTGCACTTAAAAAGTACTCTATTCAAATTTTGATAAAGTGCACCGTTTTCAAGTTAAATCCA
The DNA here is from genome assembly GCF_016801865.2 of Culex pipiens pallens. Taxonomy (NCBI): domain Eukaryota; kingdom Metazoa; phylum Arthropoda; class Insecta; order Diptera; family Culicidae; genus Culex; species Culex pipiens. The sequence goes on from NC_068939.1 coordinate 38,601,065, forward strand.
TGTTTAGGTGACTTTTTTGAAAATAGTCGCAGTTTTTCATTTTTTTAAATAAGTGCACATGTTTGCCGACCTTTGAAAAAAATATTTTTGAAAAGCTGAGAAAATTCCCTGTATTTTTCATTTTTGAACTTTGTTGATACGACCCTTAGTTGCTGAGATATTGCCATGCAAAAGTTTAAAAACAGGAAAATTGAAGTTTTCTAAGTCCAACCCAATTAACACACCATTTTCTAATGTCGATATCTCAGCAAATAATGGTCCGATTTTTAATGTTAAAGTATGAAACATTCGTGAAATTTTCCGATCTTTTCGAAAAAAATATTTTCTAAATTTTCAAACCAAGACCAAGATTTTAAAAAGGCATAATATTGAAGGTTTGGCCCTTTTGAAATGTTAGTCTTGATTTAAAAATTTTGAAAATATTTTTTTTCGAAAAGATCGAAAAATTTCACGAATGTTTCATATTTTAACATTGAAAATCGGACCATTAGTTGCTGAGATATCGACATTAGAAAATGGTGAGTTGTTTGGGTGGGACTTAGAAAACATCAATTTTCCTGTTTTTAAACCTTTGCATTGCAATATATCAGCAATTAAGGGTCGTATCAACAAAGTTCGAAAATGCAAAATATAGAGAATTTTCGCAGCTTTTCAAAAATATTTTTTTCGAAGGTATGCAAACATGGGCACTTATTTAAAAAAAAAAATGAAAAACTTCGACTATTTTCAGAAAAGTCACCTAAAGATGGATTTAACTTGAAAACGGTGCCTTTTATGAAAATTTCACTAAAGTACTTTTTGATTGCAAAATGATTTTACATCGAAAAATGAAGTTGAAAAATTTTTGCGACCAATGTTTCGATTTTTTGAAAAAATCAGTATTGATTCAAAAATTCATAACTCGCTCAAAGATTTTTTTCACAACCTGGAAATTTCTGAAAAGTTGGCATTTGATGTTCTCTAAAACATATCAAAAAATAAAAAAATTAAAATAGTGTTTTTTTGCAAATCAAGTTTTAGTGACAAAAAGTTAAATAAAAAATCCCCAAAAATTTTTTTACCTTGTATCATTTTTTTCAGTGTAGTCCATATCTATATCTACAACTTTGCCGAAGACACCAAATCGATCAAAAAATTCCTTCAAAAGATACAGATTTTTGAATTTTCAAGTATCATTTTTGTATGGCCAGCTGCCAAATTTGTATGGAAAATTATATGGATAAACTAATGATGCAAAATGGCTTCTTTGGGCATACCGAAGGCACCAAAAAAGTTTCAGTCGGATTAAAAAATATAAAAATTTAAATTTAAGAAAAAATACCGAATTCGTAGAGAATTGCTCAAATGTTTTCAAAGGAGTTCAATCATGCTGAATATGATTATAAACGCGGGAAAATGTATTTTAACTGGTTTTCAGTTGATTAAACTTTAATTTTCGTTAAAATTTTGAAGTTTTTCATTTTTTTTTGCCCTCTGATTATTCAGGTCAACTTTGAAGGGGACGACATAAACTTTGAAAAATATTTGCAATATTTTATTTTATTTTATTTTAAGCAATTTAAAATGGAGTCTGGAAATATGAGCTTGAAAACTATTAAGTGGGTTTCAAATATTGACATCAATGCTATTGAGAGACTACAGACACCCGAATGAAAAATGACGTTTCAGCTTGGAATGGTTCTTTCAAAAGACCGAAGTTTTTAAAAAAAACGCGGTTCTTTTTATGTGAACCATGGTCCGCTCTCATTTTTAATGAAACGGATCTTTGAGCGGCTCGCTCTTTTTTGCCCACCTCTACTGCAAATGTTTTTAAAATATTAAAATATGTCTCAAACGAGTCAAGAAAACAGGAAGGCAAAACATTTTTTTTCATAAACTTCAATAGTTTTTAGAAATTTGAAGAATAACTCTTTGAAAACTTGGGGAAATTCTCGTATGTTTGGCAGGTCAAGCACTCGCTCCTAACTCCATCCAATTTGCTGATTTTCACTATTTAAACAACTAATTTTGCAAAACTTTTGATAGAAACTTGCTTGCTCACTTCTTATTGAGCTATTTATCACTCGAGTTCAGTTGAAAACGCTTTTTATTAGCTTTAATTGAATGTCAAAGTTCTGACCTGCCAACATTAGAGGCACGCTGGAATTAGATGCTGTTCCCCTATTGTAAAGAAAATTTGGATACATATTTTGTTGCAATAAATTGTATCATGTCTCATAGATTTTTTTATGTATTGATGTGTTGAGGCAAATGAACTTTAATTACAATACCATTTTAAACAAAAAAATATTTAAAAAATCAAATGCTCCATTTTTTGATAGTTATCTTTTTAATCCTTCTTAAAATCAAGATATATGAATCATATTTGCAATACTTGTTTATTTATTTGTTTACTTTAAATGAAATTGATAAAAATCGTCCAATGAAAAAAAAATGCTTTTTCAACTTTTATCAAACATTAGTTCCGGCCCGCCACTGCTTCAGAAAAATCAGATCTGGCCCGCAGGGCCAAAAGGTTGGGCAGCCCTGTAAGTTTAAAGTTTATTTTAATTAAGTTAGACGCTTCTAAAATAAATATTAAATCAAATAAATTTTAATTTTAAATTTTCTGATCATTTGATTAATTCTTTTGAACTGCAAATTAATTGAAATTATTTTTTTGTGATTCTTAATTTCTTATTTTTTCAGAGCAATTTTACAAAATTGATTCCAAAAAGTTGAAAATTTGTAAACTTCCGTTTGAATTTCAGGAATTCCCGGGTTTCCATCGGATTTGTAGAAACTTGCTCTTCTGAAAACAATTTTATAAAAAAAAAAAAAAAATCGTGTACAAGATTTATCCGGGAACCGTGGTGTAGGGGTAAGAGTGGTTGCCTCTTACCCAGTCGGCTTGGGTTCGATCCCAGTGGCATTTTTCGAGACGAGATTTGTCTGATCACGCCTTCCGTCGGACGGGGAAGTAAATGTTGGCCCGGGTCTAACCTAGAGGATTAGGTCCACAGCAAAAAATCCGATGGTAAAATCGCATGCAAAAGCATGCACATCACCTTCGTCAAAATAAACACTTAATATTACACACTGCATGTACATTTTTTGCAAACACAAAAAAAAAGTTGCAACCGACGAGATTCAAACCCAGCACCAACAGTAAGGACTGGCGCCTTAGCCCACTCGACCATCAGACCGATGAAAAGCTGTAAGGATAAACGCATATATGAGCTTGACATTTCGGTCAAGTAGTTTTCCCATACTGATGGGCTACATATTTCAGGGTGTAATATTACATAGAACTTCATAAAATAATGCAAAATTTATTTTACACCCAGGCCTTTTACACGCAGCTGGATTACTACTTTATTTGCTGTGTCGTTAGCTCAGTCCGGGTGTAGTAGTCGTCTCCCTGGGTCCTGCCTCGGTGGAGTCGCTGGTAGGCAGTTGGACTCACAATCCAAAGGTCGTCAGTTTGAATCCCTGGGTTTTATAGAAGCTTGGGTTTAAAAAGAGGTTTGCAATTGCCTCAACAATCAAGCCTTCGGACTCTTAGTTTTTCGAGTAGGAATCTCGCAATCGAGAACGCCAAGGCAATGCTGTAGAGTTTTTTTTTGACAACATTTAGCATCAAAAAGTATCTACCCACCTCTAATCTCCACCACATTTTTGCATTTTTCCAGTGTGGACCGAGGAGCAGTACATCGTCGAGTACTCGCTGGAGTACGGCTTTCTGCGCCTCTCGGCGGACACCCGCCAGCGGCTCAACATCCCGGTGCACGTGGTCCGCCTGGATCCGCACGAGGACAAGTGCTTCGGCGATTCGTTCTCGCGCTTCATCCTGAAGGAGTTCCTCGGCTACGACGACATCCTGATGGCCTCGGTCAAGGTGCTGGCCGAGCAGGAGGACAACAAGGGCTACCTGCGGAACGTGATCACCGGCGAGCACTACCGGTTCGTGTCGATGTGGTGGATGTCGCGCAGCTCGTACTTTGCGCCCTTCTTCATCATGCTGCTTTTTGTGAGTTGCGGATGTGCCGATTTGCGATGGCATGGGTGGTTTAATTTTGATGTTTGTTTTTTTCTTCTACCAGACCTTGACCATCTCGATGCTACTGCGCTACTCGCACCACCAGATCTTTGTTTTTATCGGTAAGTACAAACAATTGTTCTGATGGTATGGATGTAACAGTACGGCCTAGATCAGAGGAGAAGGGCCTTGTAGAAAACTTAATTGAAACTCTGCTACATGGAGCAAATTGCGTCAGGCCAAAATAGGTTGTTTCGATTTTTCAATATTTTTCCATGAAAAAAACTCATCAACATTGGTGTTCATTTAATTTGTTTTCTTACGAATAATTAAAAAACGGTGCAAATTGCGATCAATGAATAATAATTCGGTTCCGTGGAAAACACTTTTTAACATTTCTGGTGTAATCCGAAAAGTTGCATTGTTGAAGGATAAATGTGAGCTTAAATTAACTTTAAAATTAAGACTAAAATTGCTCTGGGGTTTTTTCCACTTTGGATATGTGTGTTGCGTGTACCTCAGGTATTGGACAATTTATCGCCCTGTTGTTGTTTGCCCTGGATGGTGTCAATTGCCGCACTCACCCTTCATATCGCACTGTCTGTTGACCTGGTTTTTCCACCTTCATCCACCCTCACACCATCGGGAATCGTTCATAAATAACTGCACACGGCCACACCTTACGAAATGTGTCGCTTTGGACCTGTATTGCCCTCTGGCATTTTCTTTACTTGACCGTGCTGAATAGTTCTCTAAAATTTGGCAAATTTGATCGAGATTTTCAATTTTGTATTTATTTTTACTAGGATGAAACTTTGTCCAAACATTCCCTGTGTCAAAAGACGCCATTTTGCATCAATGGTTTGCCTCCATACAATGCTCTTTACAATTTTGCGGGCTTTTCATAAAAAAAATGTGAAAAAGATGTGAGTATTCCTACATTTGTATCTTGGGAAAGAGATTATTTAATTTAGTTAATGTCTTTGGCAAAGTTGTATGTTATGATCAGTATTTTTCAGGAGGAAAGTTCAGCACACGGAAAACAAATTCTCCAATTTTCTAAATTGACTTTTCATTATTAAAAGTAGAATACCTGAAATACGTTTTTTTTTCAATTAGTTTTTTTTATAAGTTCAACTCCTGGGTAATTCTCTACCAACTCACATTGAATCGGGAAAAGTTGCCCCGGCCCCTCTTCGATTTTCGTGACACTTTATCCTAAGGGGTAACTTTTTTCCCTGATCACTAGGCTTGGTGATTTTTCACGCTCGAAAATAGCAAATTTCACGGGGCCCTCAATTTCAAAACACCACATTTCACGCAAATTTCGCGGATCGTGAAAAATGTTAAAATAACTCTGAAAATCTTATGTTTAAATCACAGAAACTACATTTTATGCTTCACTATATATTATTCTTAAATAAACAAAAAAATCTTCACTAATTTTGAATGTGACACAAAAAAAACTCTTAATTTTCAAAAAATAAAAACAAAAATCCTGCTGGTTTATAGATGGAATCTACTTATATTTTGAAACAAAATATAGACATGCGTATTCTTATTTATTGAACTGCTTTTTTAATATTCGACGTTTTATCAGTTAACATTTTATCAAATTTCATATCGAAGCAAAATTTAATTATCTTTTCCAGCCAAAATGAGTAAAACGGTTCGAATTTTCCCGAACAGACGGAAATAACTTGGGAATAACATTTTTTGATATTTGAAAATACTAGGCCAATAACATTTTATGTTATTTATAACAAGATTTGTTATTCGTCGTTATGATTTTTTTTGTTATTGGATTGTTATTGCAATAACAGACTAATAACATTTTTAGTTATTTAACAACTAATCCGATCATCCCAATAACAGTTGGCGGTATTCTTCCATAACAAAAAATGTTATTCCAAAGTTGTTTTGGCTTTCAACCAATATCAGACCAATAACAAAATTTGTTATGACAACATAAACTCTTATGCATAAATGGATTCCTCAAGAAGATTCCATAACATTTTCTGTTATTTTATCAATATTTGTTATTGAAATGGCATGTATTTTGTTATTACTGTCTGCCCGGGTTCTGCGACATTTAGTAAATTAAAAAATTATTTTTCAGGTTTTTATCTCTCTTTTCAAAAACTAAATTTTAAATCATTTTGACAAAAATAATATAATTTGTAACGAAATCGAAATTTTTTATTAAAAATTAGAAAATAAAACAAAAAAGGTGGTATTTTTTAACATCCACCAAAATATCAAATACTTACACGGGAATCATCCACCCAAATATCAAATATCGTTGAAATTAAACAGGACTCAAAAATCTGAAATGTTTCTAAAAGGTGATTTGAAAGATAAAAAAATCTCTTCATTTTATTTTGAATAAAACAAAGCTTAATTCTTTTAATTTCTTCTAAAATAATACATTTCAAAAAAAGTATTCAAAGGTTCACTACTGTAACAGCGAATGAAAATATTACTAAATTTAGTTAGTTTCTAAATAAACTGCAAAATCTGAACAATTCTTCAAATGGTTCATATCGAGCTTAACAATTGAGCAGTTCTCTACGGAATCGGTCTTTTTTCTTTAATTTTAATTTTTGTATTTTTTAATCCGGCTGAAACTTTTTTGGTGCCTTCGGTATGCCCAAAGAAGCCATTTTGCATCATTAGTTTGTCCATATAATTTTCCATACAATTTGGCAGCTGTCCATACAAAAATGATATGTGAAAATTCAAAAATCTGTATCTTTTGAAGGAATTTTTTGATCGATTTGGTGTCTTTGGCAAAGTTGTAGGTAAGGACTACACTGAAAAAAATGATACACGGTAAAAAAATTGGTGATTTTTAATTTAACTTTTTGTCACTAAAACTTGATTTGCAAAAAAAACACTATTTTTATTTTTTTTTATGTGTTTTAGAGAACATCAAATGCCAACTTTTCAGAAATTTCCAGAATGGGCAAAAAATCTTTGACCGAGTTATGATTTTTTGAACCAATACAGATTTTTTCAAAAAATCGAAATATCGGTCGCAAAAATTTTTCAACTTCATTTTTCGATGTAAAATCGAATTTGCAATCAAAAAGTACTTTAGTAAATTTTTGATAAAGTGCACCGTTTCCAAGTTATAACCATTTTTAGGTAACTTTTTTGAAAATAGTCGCAGTTTTCATTTAAAAAAAATAGTGCCCATGTTTGCCCACTATTGAAAAAAATATTTTTGAAAAGCTGAGAAAATTCTCTATATTTTGCTTTTTTGGACTTTGTTGATACGACCCTTAGTTGCTGAGACATTGCCATGCAAAGGTTAAAACCCACCATTTTCTAATGTCGATATCTCAGCAACTATAGGTCCGATTTACAATGTTAAAACATGAAACATTCGTGAAATTTTCCGGTCTTTTCGAAAAAAATATTTTCAAAAAATTTAAATCAAGACTAACATTTCAAATGGGCGTAATATTGAATGTTTGGCCCGATTGAAATGTTAGTCTTGATTTTAAATTTTTGAAAATATTTTTTTCGAGATCGGAAAATTTTACGAATGTTTCATGTTTTAACATTGTAAATCGGACCTATAGTTGCTGAGATATCGACATTAGAATATGGTGGGTTGTTTGGGTGAGACTTAGAAAACATCAATTTTCCTGTTTTTTAACCTTTGCATGGCAATGTCTCAGCAACTAAGGGTCGTATGATATCGTATCGTATCAACAAAGTCCAAAAAAGCAAAATATAGAGAATTTTCTCAGCTTTTCAAAAATATTTATTTCAATAGTGGGCAAACATGGGCACTATTTTTTAAAAATGAAAAACTGCGACTATTTTCAAAAAAGTTACCTAAAAATTGTTATAACTTGGAAACGGTGCACTTTATCAAAAATTTATTAAAGTACTTTTTGATTGCAAATTCGATTTTACATCGAAAAATGAAGTTGAAAAATTTTTGCGACCAATATTTCGATTTTTTGAAAAAATCTGTATTGGGACTATCCATAAACCACGTGGACACTTTTTTGGGAATCTATTACCCCCCCCCCCCCCCCTTCGTGGACAATTGTCCATACAAAAAAAATCTTTTTTGTATGGATCGTGGACAATCGCCATACCCCCCCCCCCCCCCCCTAAAGTGTCCACGTGGTTTATGGATGGTCCCATTGATTAAAAAAGTCATAAAGTCGGTCAAAGATTTTTTGCCCATTCTGGAAATTTCTGAAAAGTTGGCATTTGATGTTCTCTAAAACACATAAAAAAATGAAAATAAATAAAAATAGTGTTTTTTTGCAAATCAAGTTTTAGTGACAAAAAGTTAAATTAAAAATCACCAAATTTTTTTACCATGTATCATTTTTTTTCAGTGTAGTCCATATCCATACCTACAACTTTGCCGAAGACACCAAATCGATCAAAAAATTCCTTCAAAAGATACAGATTTTTGAATTTTCATATATCATTTTTGTATGGACAGCTGCCAAATTTGTATGGAAAATTATATGGACAAACTAATGATGCAAAATGGCTTCTTTGGGCATACCGAAGGCACCAAAAAAGTTTCAGCCGGATAAAAAAATACAAAAAAAAATCGAATGACCGAAATCTTAGAGAATTGCTCAATTGAAAACTAATTAATTTTACTTAAATAGTCTTTATGGTTGAAGTATTAATTATGATCTTATCTGAAAAAAAAAAAAAAAACAATCAGAGAAAATTTATAAATTTCAAGAATTTCACACCATCCACGAAAGCAACATTCACTAACCCTATATGAACGAGGGTATTTACTCGCTTAATTCTACAATAGTTCTTTCGATTTTTTTATTCCTATTTGAAAAATGAAAAAAAGTGATCAGATATGTCTTTGAATCGTTTTTTTTACCGTTGTACATTAAAATTTATATAGGGCTTCAGGACCCTATTTACATGGAAATTTCCCCTTTTTCTTGAGCTTGAAGTGTTGAGTGGACTGAAAAAGAAATCTATTGCGCTAGAATATTGTCGAACTAAATTTCAAAATAGTTTTCAGATGTGAAATCCAATTATTATCAGCTTTTTGCACTCAATCAGCAAAATCAAAACTTTGAAACCCTCCCTGCAAAGGCTTATGAACTATTTTCAGTTGACAGGTTATCTAAATGTCTGAAATGCAAATGTAACATCCTGGAGCAGAACTGTTATTTTCTAATAAAACACTAATTGAGTGAAAAAAAAATAAATAAAAAAATGATAAAAATATTTACGATGAGCTGAGGAGTTCTCTTACAGTTTTAGAGTTTAAATTTAAGGTTTTTTTTCTCTCAGTGTCATCTTTTAGTGTCCTAAAACCATATGTTAATTTGTATGCACAAAGATAAAAACACGATTAAAAACCATTTCTCATCACTTTTTTTTATTCTGCTAATGCTAGAAAAAAAAAAGAATGCAAGACGACATTTTACGATGGATCAACTATGATTCCCTTGGAAAGAACTGTCAAGTAGGACCCCTTCTGGCAAGATGGACCGCGAGGTTATTTTTTTTTAATTACTCAGATAAAGAAGCTTCATCGTTGTGAACAGTAACATCAGCAAATTAACCTTAATTTTATAACCCAATTAGCCCTCATTTTTCGATTCGCAATATGTATCTTGGAAATTAGTGGTTTAATTTTAAATGCATTTCAGCATTTCAATTGAATGCATGGGCTGACAAATATAAGCTTATTTACATTGTTCATAACTGAAAATAGGATATTTTTTCAGTATTGTTAGTTAGATGATAGAAAGCTGGATAGTAAATTAGCTTACATAAATATTAAAACGAGTCAAATTGAAAAATGGTCAAAGACAAAATCGGACGAGCTTTCCGGTAAATATATTTACGAGACTTTCATATAGAAATGGCCAAAAACCATAAAAAACCCTATTTTTTCAACATTTTTGTTTTTTCAACGGCTGTTTCTTCACAAAGATTGAACTTTGGACAATAGTCAATGGTCAATATGAAGACTTTTATGTAAAATTGTCTAGAGAATCTATTCCCACCATCAATTTTTGTAATCTTTTGACTTTAGACCACTTTTCAAAAAAAAAAAAAAAAAAACACGGTTTCAGTAAAAGATTTTTGCATTTTTTTCTGGAGAGGCATACCTTCCTGCATTTTTCGTGAGTCTTTCTGTAAGATCTTTGGCTATTGTCACAAAACAAATTGAACGAAAATAAAACGAAAATTCAAACTTCCCGTAGAAGTGGCGTGTTTTTTTCTTTCAGTCCTACAAGTTTGTTTTTGGCCACTTTTTGATAGGATGCAACGGCTTTGAGTTACAAAAAACACACACTGAGTGAAATTTTATGTCAAATTTTCATGTATTTTGTCAATAAATCGTTTAAATCAAAAAAATGTTGAAAAGTGTTACTTTCCGAAACAAGTGCTGAAAAGTTCAACTTTTCAACACCCATTTGAGTGCTGAAAAGTAGAACTTTTCAGCATTTATTTTGAAAAGTGTTGCTATTCGATTCTGTTATTTTTGGTACAGAAAAGTAGGCTATTTCGTCGTTCAAGAATGACAGGAAAAGTAAGTAGTTTCACGACGAAATTGCAAAAAAATATTTAAATAACTTACGCCCTTCTCAAATGTCATTCGAATGTAATTGGCTCTGTATACACAAAAATGGCTTATATAGGTCTAGGATAACATGTCTTAAAAGGTTCATTAAAATCGGAGAGGGACGGGTACAAAAGTACCAAAAAAAATCCTGATTTGAGTTGAAAAATCCCATATGAAGATACAGATTTAAAAAAAAAAATCAACGCAAATCTTTGTATGAGCCCGCGAAATGGTATGAAAACTTGTTTGAAAAAACTTCTATTTTTTAAATAACTCTTAGCACTAAACATTCGAGCTAGAGGGTATGACGCACGTTTTATTTTTGGCCAAGTTATATATTTTTTGTTGGAAAAAATAGTGATTTTTGGGAAGTTTCGTTATTATGCCCACAAAAAGAAAAAAACGAAAACGTTTTAAGCAGTACGTATCACAAGAATAGCACACATGCGACGAAATATTTAACCATTTTTAGGTTTTAATTGTTCAACATATTTGTATTTTATTTTTTTAACTTGTGTCAATCTAAAAGAAGAAAAACTGAGAAGATTCTATTTCATACGACCTTTTTTTTAATTTAAACTAGATATTTGTAACTCCAAACTATTTTTCCTTGAAATTCAAACTTATTACTTTACAAATATAAACCAAAGAGCTAAAATCGGTTAAAATGGATAAAGTTACGATGCTTGTTTTTTTTTTTCAAATCGATTAAAATGCAAATTTTGGACCACCCTAACATGGCAAAGGGTACTTAAGGGTCCAACAAAAAACAAAATACGGTCTAATTATTTCGGGCAGAGAATGGATCGATCCGAATACTTTTATTTTTTTCATGCTGTTTTTTTGGAGAATTCCTAAATTTACGTAATATCAATAATTTCTTAGAAAAAGTTTGTTTTTAATTAATTTTTTTAGCAGTTCTCTGCGGCTCTCATGGAATTGATCAAAACCTAAAATGCAATACCATATGGTGTAAAATACTCACGGAACCATAGAAGGGAAAACCCCCCCTCCCCCGTTTTCAACCTCCCTTTCAGTCATCCCACCCCGTATAAACTTGACGTTAACGTACCGTATGTGTGTGCGTGTGGCATGTGTTATCATTTATTAGATATGTATTTCGATAATAAGCGTAACAAGTGTCCTATGACAGAATTGATAAGGTGAACGGGAAACCCTCGGCAGTGGCGCTCATCCAGGCCCAAGGGTGGGGAAGGAAAAGGCACTCAAACGTGTCGATCTATTGCTGTTGTTGCTCATTCTTCGTCTTCCTCTTCTTTTTTTTCCGCCACACTGCCAACCGATAATGATGTGACAATGCCTGGCACACGCATGATTTTTTGCACCTCTAGGTGCTATGTAACAAAAAACACCCTCGTTCTTTCGGAAGTGATGATTGGGAAAACGATGACAAGTTGAAGAAAATTTGATAAAAGTTGGGTTATTTTTGAGAAAATGTGTTTTTTTGAAAAATTAGTGTGAAATGTTAAATTATAAGTTTTGAATATTGTTCTAAACGACTTCGAAAACTGTGAAAATCTGATTGTCCAAAACACGGTTTTTGGCGTGATGACTTCTCGGAGGGATAAAAGCCTACTTTTAAAATCTCGACAGAAAAGAGTACCGTCATCAGGGGTGACATTGGGTCTGGGGGGTGAGATTGGGTCATACAAATTTCAGCATTTTTGTATGACCCAATCTCACCCCCCAGACCCAATGTCACCCCTGATGACGGTACCTAGTATTCTTCTGGTATTGCGGTTATTTAGCCCCCGCATTCCAACGAATGAGACGAACCCATTCATTAGTGCTCTTCGGACAATGTAGCTCCCGGGAAAAGCCTGCCACGCAAAAATCCTTTCACAAATCCATCCAAAAATCCTTCCCACTCAAAGTTCCCAGATTCCCATCATCGGATAAGGCACATTTGGTCTGTTTTCAAAACAAAAAGCCTGCCTCTTCCCAGGTATCGGATTTCGGCAGTGTTTGATGGTAGCCATAGAAGCATCAGCAAGACGTCCTCTTTCGAGGCCTGGACGGATGGACGGAAGGTTCCTTTCGATAAGGCTCTTTGGGCTGACTCGGCTGACGTTTGAAGGAGGCTGCACATCCTTGGATGGATGCCGTTGTCATAGTGGCTGCTAGGAGGTGTCCTTTCTCTCGGCAGGTTGGTTAGAGCTTTGGTTTTGGGTTCGAAATTCCATGGCAAATTGTTGAAAGGCAGAGTTAAAGTATTACACCCCAACTTGAGCGGCCAAATTTAGTCTGACAAATTTTAACTCATTCTCGTTAAATTTGCATTCTGTCCATTTCTAGCCAACAAAATTGTGTGCATTTCAACACACAAAAACTTAGCGCGTGAACCGAGATTCGAACCGAAGAACTTTGCGTGAGAGTCCAACTCTTTACCGCAGTGTCACGAAAGTTTATTGGCTGCGGAGAGGCAAAACGGAAAGGTGTTTTTCACCGTTTTTTAGACCTCAAAATTTTTAGAATTTTACAAATTTTACAATTTTCCGAAATTTACAAAGTTAAATTTTTTTACAAATATTACTATTTTTACGATTTACAAATTTGAAATTTTTCTGCGAATTATTTTTTTTACGAATTTTACGAATATTACAAATTTTACGAATATTAAAAATTCTACCAATTTTACAAATTTTACAAACAAATTTTACTAATTTTAACAATTTTGCAAATTTACGATCTTAACGAATTTGACGAATTTGACGAAATTTAAAAATTTTACGAATTTTAGTAATATTAAAAATTTAACGAATTTTACAATTTTTACCAATATAACAAATTTTACGAATCTTACGAATTTTACCAGTTTTACGAATTTTACTAATTTTACTAATTTTACGAATTTTAAGATTTTTACGAATTCTACGAATTCTACCAATTTTATGAATTTTACGATCTTTACGAATTTGACGAATTTTGAAAATTTTACGAATTTTACGTATATTACGATTTTTACGATCTTCACGAATTTGAAAAATTTGACGGAATTTACGAATTTTACGCTTTTTATGAATTTTACGATCTTTATGAATTTGAGGAAATTTACGAATTTACGAATTTTACAAACATTACGATTTTTACGAATTTCAGGAATTTCACGTTTTTTTGAATTGTACGTTATTTTTGAATTGTACGATTTTTTTGAATTGCACGAATTTTAAAAAAATTAAGAATTTTACGAAATTTTCGTGTTTTACGAATTTTAAGAATTTTACCATTTTTTTTCTTCAAATTTGTCAAATGTTTCAAATTTGTAAAATTTTACAAGCTTTAAATTTTTTATAATTTTTCATTTTTAACAATTTCAAATTTTAGAAATTTTACAAATTTAAAATTGTTACGATTTTTTGAAATTTTACGAATTTTACGATCTTGAAGAATTTGACGAAATTTACGAGCTTTAGAATTTTACGATCGTCGTGAATTTGACGAATTTGACGAAATTCACAAATTTTACGAATTTTACGAATCTTACGAATCTTACGAATATTACGAATTATATGAACTTAAATTATTTTACAAATTTTACGATTTTTCACAAATTTTACCAATTTTACGAAATTTACGAATTTCACTAATTTTACGAATTTTAGGAATTTTATGAATTTAGCGAATTCAACGAAATTTTACAAATTTTACGATTTTTACGAAGTTTAGGAATTGTACGAATTTTACGAATTTTTCAAATTGTACGAATTGTACAAATTTTACGAATTTTACGAATTTTAGAAATTTTAGGAATTTTACAAATATAACAAAGTTTATGAATATTACGATTTTTTTAATTAGTAAAATTTTCCAAATTTGTCAAATTTTACAAATTTTATTTTTTTAACAATTACAAATTTTACAATTTGTACAAATAAGTAAAATTTTCAAACTTTACAAATTTTTAGATTTTTTTAAAATTTTAAGAATTTTTAGAATATTACGAATTTAACAAATTTAAATATTTCAAAAATGTTACGAATTTTACATTTTTTACAAATTTTACGAATATTTCAAATTTTACGAGTATTTCAAATTTTACGAATTTCACGAATTTTACGAATATCACGAATATCACGAATATTACGAATTTCACGAATTTTTCGATTTTGACAAATTTTACAAATCGTACGAATTGAACAAATTTACAAATTTTACTAATTTAAAAAAAATCAAATTTTACGAATTTCACAAAGCTTACGAATTTAACAAATTTTACAAATTTAACAAATTTTACGAATTCTACTAATTTTACGAATTGCACGAATTTAACAAATTTTACAATCTTTATAAATTTTACAAATTCCACATTTTTTTTCAATTTTCACAAATTTAAACAAATTTGACGATTTTTACGAATTCCTCAAATCAGCAATTTACGAATTTAACGAATTATAGAACTTTTACGAATTTTACCAATTTTACGAATTTTACGAATTTATTGAATTTTACAAACTTGACGCAATTTACAAATTTTCCAAATTTTACTAATTTTACGATTTTTACGAATTTTTAGAAATTCTACGAATTGTACGAATGTACAAATTTTACGAATTTTAAGAATTTTACAAATTTTGCGAATTTACAAATTTTATAAATAATTTTTTCGATTTTATTTTTTTTTATTTGAAAATTTCCTAAAATTAGTCATTTCAAGTTATACAAATTGTACAGATTTCGCAATTATTACAAAATTTTACGAATTTCGCAAATTTTTACCATTTTTACGAATTTTACATATTTTACAAATTTTACAAATTTTTGCAAATTTTACAAATTTTACAAATTTTACAAATTTTACAAATTTTACAAATTTTACAAATTTTACAAATTTTACAAATTTTACAAATTTTACAAATTTTACAAATTTTACAAATTTTACAAATTTTACAAATTTTACAAATTTTACAAATTTTACAAATTTTACAAATTTTACAAATTTTACAAATTTTACAAATTTTACAAATTTTACAAATTTTACAAATTTTACAAGTTTTACAAATTTTACAAATTTTACAAATTTTACAAATTTTACAAATTTTAAAAATTTTACAAATTTTAAAAATTTTACAAATTTTAATTTTTTTAAGAAGTTTAAGAATATTTGGAATGCAACAAATTTATAGATTTTAAGAAAGTTACAAATCTTACATTTTTCAACAAATTTTACGAACATTAAAAATTTTACAAATATTACAAAGTTTACGAATTTCATGAATTTTACAAATTTTACAAATTTTACAAATTTTACAAATTTTACCAATTTTACAAATTTTACAAATTTTACAAATTTTACAAAGTTTACAAAGTTTACAAATTTTACAAATTTTACAAATTTTACAAATTTTACAAATTTTACAAATTTTACAAATTTTACAAATTTTACAAATTTTACAAATTTTACAAATTTTACAAATTTTACAAATTTTACAAATTTTACAAATTTTACAAATTTTACAAATTTTACAAATTTTACAAATTTTACAAATTTTACAAATTTTACAAATTTTACAAATTTTACAAATTTTACAAATTTTACAAATTTTACAAATTTTACAAATTTTACAAATTTTACAAATTTTACAAATTTTACAAGTTTAACAAATTTAACAAATTTTTCAAATTTTACAAATTTGACAAATTTTACAAATTTTACAAATTTTACAAATTTTACAAATTTTTCAAATTTTACAAATTTTACAAATTTTACAAATTTTACAAATTTTACAAATTTTACAAATTTTACAAATTTTACAAATTTTACAAATTTTACAAATTTTACAAATTTTACAAATTTTACAAATTTTACAAATTTTACAAATTTTACAAATTTTACAAATTTTATAAATTTTACAAATTTTACAAATTTTACAAATTTTTCAAATTTTACAAATTTTTAAAATTTTACAAATTTTACAAATTTTACAAATTTTACAAATTTTACAAATTTTACAAATTTTACAAATTTTACAAATTTTACAAATTTTACAAATTTTACAAATTTTACAAATTTTACAAATTTTACAAATTTTACAAATTTTACAAATTTTACAAGTTTTACAAATTTTACAAATTTTACAAATTTTACAAATTTTACAAATTTTACAAATTTTACAAATTTTAAAAATTTTACAAATTTTAATTTTTTTAAGAAGTTTAAGAATATTTGGAATGCAACAAATTTATAGATTTTAAGAAAGTTACAAATCTTACATTTTTTAACAAATTTTACGAACATTAAAAATTTTACGAATGTTACAAAGTTTACGAATTTCATGAATTTTACAAATTTCACAAATTTTACAAATTTTACAAATTTTACAAATTTTACAAATTTTACCAATTTTACAAATTTTACAAATTTTACAAATTTTACAAATTTTACAAATTTTACAAATTTTACAAATTTTACAAATTTTACAAATTTTACAAATTTTACAAATTTTACAAATTTTACAAATTTTACAAATTTTACAAGTTTAACAAATTTAACAAATTTTTCAAATTTTACAAATTTTACAAATTTTACAAATTTTACAAATTTTACAAATTTTTCAAATTTTTCAAATTTTACAAATTTTACAAATTTTACAAATTTTACAAATTTTACAAATTTTACAAATTTTACAAATTTTACAAATTTTACAAATTTTACAAATTTTACAAATTTTACAAATTTTACAAATTTTACAAATTTTACAAATTTTACAAATTTTACAAATTTTACAAATTTAACAAATTTTATAAATTTTACAAATTTTACAAATTTTACAAATTTTTCAAATTTTACAAATTTTACAAATTTTACAAATTTTACAAATTTTACAAATTTTACAAATTTTACAAATTTTACAAATTTTACAAATTTTACAAATTTTACAAATTTTACAAATTTTACAAATTTTACAAATATATGAATTTTACGTATTTTACGTATTTTATGAATTTAACAAATTGTACGAATATTTGGAATTGTACGAATTTTACGAGTTTTACGAATTTTACATATTTTACAAATTTTGCGAATTTTAGGAATATTTCAAAATGTTATAAATTATACAACTTTTGAAATTTTTAAGAATGTTACGAATTTCACAATTTTTACAAATTTTACGAATTTTATGAGTTTTACCAACTTTAGGAATTTTACAAATTTCACAATTTTTACAAATTTTACGAATCTTTCGAATTTTGCAAATTTTACGAACCTTACGAATCTTACAAATTTATGAATTTTACCAATTTTTCGAATCATACGAATTTTAAGAATTTTACCAATTTTAGAAATTTACGGTCTTTACGAGTTGGACGAAATTTACAAATTATACAAATTTCACGAATTTTACTTATTTTTCGGATTTTACAAAATGTATGCATTTAATTAAATTTAACGAATTTTATGATATTTTAACATGCATTAATCATCCTTTTGTGGTTAAATAGCAGCGACAATTGTTGTTAAAAGCTGGTACTGAAATTTGATGAAATATTTCAGACAAGACACCACAACAGTGACGTCACATTGTGCATTGTTTGTCCTTGCCTGTCACATCTCACTTGCCTCACATGATGAAGGTAAATGTTGGGTATCTTTTGCTACATCTTTATTTTTCTTCCTCGTCCTACTGAGGAACTCCCTTTCATTGCCGAACCACTTACAACAAAAAACCCTTTTTTCTCTTTGTTATTGTTGCTGGTTGGAGTTGTCGCCTGGTGACGAGGTGACAGCGTTCTCTCTATAGATAGAGAAAGTGATCCTTTGGGAGTGCTCTGCTTCAGGAAGGTCAACGCTGGACACATCAAAAAAGCAAAAAAAAAAAAGGAAAGAGTCGAGAAGAAGATAAAAGGATTCGTATCAATATATTACCATGAAAATGTAGCCGAGGTGAATTGAAAGTGAAACATGATAGCCATTTGACATGAATGTGTGTAATTAGGTTGGTTCCGTTCCGTTCTTTTGGGGGGTAGACGACTGGCGTTGGCATGTCCTGTCCATACATCTCACTCGCACTCTCTCGTTCTGCTGGAAATGCCTGCACGGCTGAAAGTGCTGGCCGGATGTCCTGGGCGACGGAGCTGGCGTAGCAGGGTGGGGGCGGATGTTTGCGATAGTTGTGCTAAATGGAATTGGCCCAACGTTACGGGGGTCCCCGTCACCGCACACCAGCCTTTGACACGTGTGCCACGTGAGTTTGACTGGGAGGGAGTGAGGGGGGGGGGGGGCGGATGTGTGCGTTTGTCTCGGGCAGTAATTTCTTCCATTTAATGGATGGATTGAAGGTTGGAGAGTTGAGCTTACTTTGTAAAAAAATAGTAATTTCTACTCAAACACATACTTAATAAATTTGTAGTTTATTTATAGCAACCATGCAATTGGAGCAATTATCTCTGAATTCCGAAAATAGATTTTATTTATATTTTTTATTGGATTCAAACTTTGTGGGGTCCCTATCACCAAAGAAGCCTTGTTTTGTCATTGGTTCACCCATACAACCCAAGTAACATTTTAGGTTTTATCAAAGCTGTCACAACCGCTATAAAAACTATCAGCCAAAACCAACATTAAAACCACATAGTCGTAACAAACTCTCCAGAACCTCAAACCCAAAAGGACCTCCGGAAAAGGTTGTTACGGCTTATTTATAAAACCCACATAGGCCTTACAACTGAATCCTAACAATCTCCTCAAAACCTTGATAACACCTTTGTTAAAACCTTGATAGGAGTTAGGGAAAAATGACATTTCATATGTTTTCATGCGTCTTATGACAAACAGATTTAATTCGTCTTACCAAATGAAATAATGGGGATGGTTTCCAATTTCTCGATAAATGTAAGGGAGATAGAGCCAAAAAAAAAATAACTCGCTTCATAATACAAATTTCTTCTGCAATCACAGTTTTTAATGAAATTTTTTTCGCAAAAAATATTTAAATTATTTTTGAACTTCTATGGCTATGCTAACGATGTCAGAAATTAATCATCATTGTGTGTTTTCATCGAATTTCAATAAAATTTAGGCTTTTTTATTTTTTTTTTCTGCCGAGATGGTGGTCAATCATATTCATTGCTATTTGGCTGCGTTAGATGCTCTTTTAGGAGCTTTTGGTTTTAAGTGAGCTTTCTGCATGCCTAATGGCACTTAACTGCTACAACACCCTTGGTTTCAATGAAGCATGCGATAAAACCATTTGGCTTGGCATTGTCATCTGGTTTTCAAGCCTTTATTAAAACTTTCATAAAACCTTATTGAAAGCCAGTCGGCTTTTATTTTCACCAGGTTTTATGTCCGAGGCATAAAACCTTGTTAGAACCTATTAATTAGCTCTTGCTTTTTGGTTGCGGTGAATGCCCATAGAAAACTATTAAGCAAGCAAGATGGTACCATAAAACCTCAATAAAACTAGTTGGTTTAAAAATGTTACTTGGGAAGGCTCCATAAAATTTTGGCAGCTGTCTACACAAACATGATACCGAAATCTGCAACTTTTGAAGGATTTTCCCGAAAGTTTCCCGAAATCCTTATATTTTTTTGGACTTCAGTTTTTTATATAAAATCAAATTTGCAATCAATAAATACTTTACAGATTTACACTCATTTGAAATGATTATATTGATTTCAGAGATATTCTCTACGAAATTGGTCTTTTATTTAATTTTAATTTTTGTATTTTTAAATCCGGCTGAAACATTGGTGGTCTCTTTGATAAGCAAAAAAAAAAAAACATTTTGCATCATTAGTTTGTTCATTTAATTTTCCATACAAATTTGGCAGCTGTTCCTACAAAAATGGTGTATGAAAATTCAAAAATCTGTATCTTTTGAAGGAATTTTTTGATCGATTTGGTGTCTTTGGCAAATTTGTAGGTATGAATAAGGACTATACTGAAAAAAGAGATACACGGTATAATTTTTTTGTGATTTTTAATTTCACTTTTTGTGACTAAAAATTGATTTGCTAAAAACAAATCAGTTTTTAAGAATTTTTGAATCAATGCTTGAAAACGGTGCACTTTATAACAAATTAACTAAAGTACTTTTTGTTCTCAAATTCGAATACAGATCGAAAAATGAAGTTGAAAAATTTGTACATTGTACATGAAAATGTATTTTGGTATTTATTTATGAGAAATTTTAAACTTGCCTCTGTGACCAATTTATTGAAATGAGAAAAAAAACGTGCAGAAATTATGTTATTCATGACAAATACTGTTTCAGCTCTTGAACAAATGGTAAAAGCTTTGAGTTGGTTTTACTTCAAACAACCCAATGTTTTCAAATATTTGAAGCAAGCTTTGAATATATTTTTGCATATTTTGAGAACAAACAATAGAAACTAATTTTTCAATGTTTTTTTTTTGTATTATTATGCAACATGATTTAAATTATACGATAAATTAACATCATTCCACAAAAAGTCTTCTATTTTTTCACATTAAACCCTCTAACTCCTGTAGTTGCACCAGTGCTCCATAATTCTTTTACTTCAAATTGTAATTTCTTTAGTACCGTAAACCGGGGTGACTTTGATAGAATTTCAATTAGTTTTTAGCATATTTTCCAACAGGTAAGGTTTTTCTCAAGATTGTTATTTTTAAAACATGTACTGGGGTAGACTACACAAATTCCATGCACTATTTCGGAATAAAAGTTTTTTTCAATAATGTTTAACAAAATAGTTACGTTAAAAATTCTTAGTTTTAATTCCGGGGTGACTTTGATAGTCATAGTTTTTTCTTGTTAAAATCTTATTTAAGATGTTCAAACTTTATTTGTACCCTAAATGTACCATCAATAAAGTAGCTGATATAGTTTTTAAGAAAAAAAAACAATGTTTATATTTAGTTAACTAAGTGTATAAGCTTTTAAGCAAAATACATATAAATTTAAGGTAAAATTGTTAAAAAGTCGAAATTTCGCCTAAAGTTTGTTAAAACTGGTTTTGTTTATAAAATAATCGATTTATTTTGCATTTTTACAGAATTCGAAGCACGAATCATAAGTTTTCACATTTTAGAAGAAATTTATTGAACTGAAATTGCTTATAAATTTGGAGGTTTTTTTAAATGGTGTTTCAAAAACACAGATTATTTATTATTTACAAATTTATTTAACCTTCTCCTAGTGGAAAATTGTCCAAAGAATCCGAAAATGCATTCCGTTTTCCGATTAAAAATCATGTTCATTGAGAAAATCATGACACTTTGAGAAGTTTAAAATAATGACTTTCATCAACATTTTCTTAACTATAGTTAACTAACTATTTAAACTTGTTAAAATTTTATGAAAAGTTCTTCTTGAGATACTTTGAACACTTCTCTACCACGGTCAGTATGTTTCTAAACCATTCCTTACGTATTTTAATTGTACTCTTCATTTTGCGGAAAAATCGCAAACCTATCAAAGTCACCCGGCTATCAAAGTCACCCCGTTTTGCGGTACTAGGTATCCAACCAATTGAATTAATTCTTTTTGCACAAATTCGATTTTCATCTCATTTGATCATGGTTAACAAAAACGTAAAAAGATCTCAATTTTAATTTGGAGGTAAAGAGTTAATATTGTTATGATCAAATAACATCAATCTGTTAAAAGCTTACCTAATTGTAATAATTTAATACTCATTAAGCAAGATCTTTTCTCAGTTGCTTCAAAAATTAATACAATCAAAAATAATTCTGATATCATAATTTCTGATAATCTGATTAATTATATATAAACCAAACAATACATTTAATTGAACAAAATCATGTTGAGTTTGTTCATTTATTATTTTTTCAGAGCATTTAAAAAAAATAGTTCCAAAAATTTGAGAAAATGTATACTTCCGCTTAAATTTCGGGATTTCCCGGGAAATCAACAAATTTCCCGGGAAACGGGAAATATTTTTTTTTTGGGAAATCCCGGAAATTCCCGGGAAATTTTTTCCCGAGACGGGAAATTGGACGCTCAAGTATTGAGTCAAAAATTTATAACTCGGTCAAAGATTTTTTTGCCAATTCTGGAAATTTCTGAAAAGTTGGCATTAAATGTCCCCTAACACCTATCTGAAAATAAAAAGTTAAAAGTAGTGTTTTTTTTGCAAATCATGTTTTAGTGACAAAAAGTGAAATTAAAAATCACAATTTTTTACCGTGTATCTTTTTTTTCAGTCTAGTCCTTATCCATACCTACAACTTTGCCCAAGACACCAAATCGATAGATGAAAATCAGTCTTCCCGAAACGCGCGCACGCCGTACACGCCGTACAAGTTTTCAGTGCAGATGAACCTCAAACACACCAGGCTACCATGTTCGAGTTCTCCCCGCACGGCGCACTCAAGTTTACACGCGGTGTAAACACGGGGTGCACACCTCGGGTACAACGCCGTGCGAGCGAAGAGCGTATAAAGAGACGAAAAAATGACTGCTTCTCACTCTCTCTATGGCAAACACTGTAGCGTGACTGCAGCGGAGAATGAAACACCACTTTACAGCAGAGGGAGCGTGAGGGAAATATTTTTGTCTCTTTTTTGCGTCGTCGGCCTGCACGGGGTTTGTACCCGAGGTGCAAGGTTCGGTTTAAACTTGAGGTTCGTGTACGGGTACAGCCTGTACACGGCAGAGTTTAGGTTTGCTTGTACGCGTGCACACGCGGTGCTGGTGTTTGATCGAGTACAGAAAACAGAGAACGCGGTTGAACGCGGTGCACGGGGATCACTGAAGAAAATTCTTTCTAAAGTACAGACTTTTGAATTTTCATAAATCATTTTTGTATGGACAGCTGCCAAATTTGTATGGAAAATTATATGGACAAACTAATGATGCAAAATGACTTATGTGGGCATATCGAAGGGACCAAAAAAAAATTTCAGCTGGATTAACAAATACAAAAAAAATCGAATGACTGAAATATCAGAGAATTGGGTCCTAAAATGAAGCTTAGATTGCTGATATTATTGTTTACAGCGATAAAGCTTATTTTTCTGAGTACAATGACCCTTTGTACGACCACAAAGAGTTTAAAATGGATTTTTGTCTTGTCATTATTTTTTTTGCATTAAAATGAAAAAAGTGATCAGAAATGGCTTTTGATCGTGGTTTTTACCACTGTACATAAAAATGTACATAGGGCTCATGAATTTTAACGATTGTTTAATTTTCCAGTTTTGAAAATTGGACCATAAGTTGCTGAGATATTGGCATTTAAAAAATGTAGCATTGTGTGCATGAGACTTGAAAAACTTCAAGTTTTCATGTTTCTTTTCTTTTATTTGTTATATTTCAGCAATCTTCAATGTCTTCTTGTCAATTTTATTGGAAATTTTCTGAACTTTTCGAAACAGGAATTGACATTATTAAAAAAAAAAATCGAAAACTGCATTTTTTCACTTGAAATTGAACTTAAAGTGGCTACTTCATGAAAACGGTGCACTTTATTGAAAAATCTTCAAAGCACTTACATAAATTGTTTGACTAAAATTGTCCATACTTCTCTACGGCTCAAAAGCTGCGTGTTTTTTAAACCATATCAAGAAAAAATCATAAATAAAAAAAAAGAAGTTTCCGAAAAAAAATAAACGAAAACCGTCCAACTCCATGTGAAACTTACTTGAAGATACCATGGAGACTTTCCCTTATCTTCTTTAAAAAGTGGAGCATCAACATTTCTTGTCTTTTAAATTCACTATCCTGGTCGGTAGTAGACGGCTGTCATAGTGTTGAGAATCTGGTTCAGGTGGTGTTGAGATTGGTACTACTTTCAATTATCAATTCCTTGGCAACTTGAACTCAGCTAATCATTGCATAAACATGACGAAGTCCAGTCCGCGAAAATCACCGTCCGCAAACATTTCAGTTTGTAGCGATTCCTCTCATTTATGTAAAGTTTATATTTGTAATTATTTTTGTGAATTTTAGGGTCTTGGTGAAATGTTTTTAACACTCAAACTCCCTAGCTCGAGAAAAAAGGGGGAATTTTTATGTAATAAAAATAGGAATAAATATTTTTAGGCAGCACCAATTCCGGTTATTTTCAACAATAATTAATAAAATCGTTTCCTCCCCCCCTCTCTCTTTTCCAGTGGACCTGCTCCAGATGCTGGAGTTCAACATTCCGGTGCGCTTCCCGGCGGCACCCCTGCTGACCGTCATCCTGGCCCTAGTCGGTGAGTACTCCGTCCTAAAATTCCCTCGAAAGTGACCACCACGCAAGGGAAATTCGCCCTTCGGGAACATCACCGCCAGCATGTTTTAGGCCGCTCACACGCAAGACCCATTTTATCACCTGAAATATGGACCCCGGGGCCGTTAATTCCTCGACAATTTGTTAACTACCTTCCGGCCTGAAGGTGTGAGAGTGGGGGTGATGAGGCACCCCGCGGCCAAGTTTCGGAACTTGGTCACGCAAGCCAATTTGTTTCCATTACGTTGCCAAAACGTCGTCGTCGTCGTCGTCGTGTGTGCGGCGTCGTACTTGGCTTCATAAATACTGCGATTAATTGCGGGACCAAGGATAGGTTTTAGCCGGTACGGGACTCAAGGTGTGCGAGAAGGAGTGTGGAGTTTGGACTCTGGCATCGGTGATTTACGGGCAACATTTGGGTATGCCGTCTAGTGTAATGGTTGGGCGAGGAAATTAATTGTTGCGTTTATTCAAAGCAATTTATGTTTATTCACTGCTAACGGTGTGATGTGAGCTTGTTGTCAATTAAAAGTAATGCGATTGTATGTTTTTACTAGTATACTTTAACTTAACACTCATTTCAAGTTCCACACACTTATGACCTGAAGGAAATTGCATGCTCGTCACCTGTCCAGAGACCACTCCCAAAAGTCAGCACTGAAAAGTCCATCAATTGGCGAGATTCCAATATGTGATGGTCCCTTTGTTCCCCTCGCTCGGTATTTTGGGCATATTTTTGGCTTGCCCACAAACCTCGTAACCAGATATTCCAGAACCAGAACCGGAACCGATGCACAGAAGCCACGCAGAAGCATTCTGCCTCGATGCTGACGCTGGGTATAAATTCCTCTTGGATGGTGCTGGCCACGACGTGGTGGAAAACGATTGGCACGGGGTGTCAATATCTTGTTTGGTACGGAACTGGCAGCGCATTTTGAAGGGTTGCGGTCGGCCAATGGATACCTCTCAAATCATGCCAATCAGCGAAAGTTGAAATCGAGAATTTTTGGGTTTGGGAGGGCACCGTGGAAAATATTTTTTCAAAAATGTTGGATAGGCGGTACAAGCTTGAAATTTTTAACGTCACACAGTAAAAGAATCGTGATAAAATTGCATCTAAAAAGGGGTACATCTTTTATGTTAGAAAAAAGGTTTAATTTTATCTCTAATAATGTGTAAATTTTCATCTGGCAGACGCTAGGAAAAAATATCTGAAATCCCAAAAAAATATCAAACTGGCGGGTTATATCTAGCTTACTAAGTCCGCGCCCCAACCCGCACGGCCAACTCGCCGCTGTGAAAACTGATCGAGCAAAGCCGTACATTGTATACTGTATTTACTGTACACAGCAAAAAATGCCATGGTAATTGGGATTACAGATATTTTTTTTTCTAGCGTCTGCCAGATGTAAATTTACCCATTATTAGAGGTAAAATTCAACCTTTTTCTGACATTAAAAATGTTCCCCTTTTTAGACGAAATTTTACCACGATTTTTTTGTTGTGCATATTATTTTTTCTATGATTTGTAGTTGAAATTAGCCTTGCACACATGCTGATTTATTTCAGCATGAAAATGGAAAGTGGAAAGTTGGTTCAAACTTTTTGAGGGGCCTTCCCTATGACCAAAGATGCCAATAAGTATCATGAGTTTACCCAAACAAGTTTTGGTTTCTTCGGCAAAGTTGTAGGTACAAAATTAAATTTCTTTTTTCATCAAAATGCCATTTTTCCTAGTGTCCTAGTGTCCCTGGCAATTACTTAAACCTATTACTAAGTTTGATTTATCTTTTGATTATTTTTGTTGGGAGCTTTAGAATATCTTTTTTAGGTGGGGCAAGTGTACCATATGGATTTTAAGTATGAAATAAAATTCGAATTGCTGTGACAACAAATTTTGTTGGGAAATAAATAGATAAAGGTACCTAAAAACTTATGAATAATTGTAAAAAAAATGCTCATACAAAATATTGTGATATTAGAGCAATTCTATACGAAATAGGTCTTTTTTCTTCAATTTTAATTTTTGTATTTTTTAATCCGGCAAAAACTTTTTTGGTGCCTTCGGTATGCCCAAAGAAGCTATTTTGCATCATAAGTTTGTCCATGAGCAATTCCAGCCCAAAACAGGAATTTTTTAGGTACTTTTTTTCTCGACCTTCTCCGATTTCAATGAAACTTTGTAGACATGTTATTCTACGCTTATATAAGCCATGTTTGTGTATATGGAGCCAGTTACACTCGATAATGACATTTGAGAAGGGCGTAAGTGTTTTAAATATTTTTGTATTTCGTAATTCAAATAGTGCTGTATCTCGAAGCCGTAGCATCGTATCAAAAAGTGGTCAAAGACAAACTTGTAGGAAATTTGACGGGCTTTCCGAAACAAATACACTGAAAGAAAAAAACACTCCACTTTTATGAGATTTTTTGATTTTTAAGTTTAAAAGTCAAATTTGAGGGTGAGCCCACGATTTTTCTTCGTTCAAAATTTTTGTGAAAATAGCCTTAGATGTTACAAAAAGACTCACGAAAAATGCAGGACGGAGCAACGCACCTAAAAAAATACAAAAATCATTTACTGAAACTGTTTTTTTTTCAAAATTGCTCTAAACATTAAAATTTTCAAAATCCGAACACGGTAGTCGATTCTCCGGACAATTTTACATAAAAGTCTTTATATTGACCATTGTCCTAAGTCCAATCCTTGTGAAGCAACAGTGATTTTAAAAATAAAAATGTTGAAAAAATAGGTTTTTTGGTGGTTTTTCGCAAGAAATTTCTCTATATTTTGCTTTTTTGAGCTTTGTAGATACGACCCTTAGTTGCTGAGATATTGCCATGCAAAGGTTTAAAAACAGGAAAATTGATGTTTTCTAAGTCTCACCCAAACAATCCAACATTTTCTAATGTCGATATCTAATCAACTAAAAAACTATGTTCTAAATTTTGAAACAAAGACTAACAGTTTAAAAGGGCGTAATATTCAATGTTTGGCTTAAAAACGGTGCACTAAAGTACTTTTTGATTGCAAATTTGATTTTACATCATAAAATGAAGTTGAAAATATTTTGCGATCAATATTTCGATTTTTTTTTAAAATCAGTAAAAAAAATCATAGCTCGGTCAAAGATTTTTTGCACAACCTGGAAATTTCTGAAAAATTGGCATTTGATGTCCTCTAAAACATATCAAAAAATAAAAAATAGTGTTTTTTTTTTGCAAATCAAGTTAAAGTGACAAAATGTTAAATAAAAAATCACCCATTGTTTTTACCGTGCATCAATATTTTTGAGTGTAGTCCATATCCATACCTACAACCTTGCCGAAGACACCAAATCGATCAAAAAATTCCTTCAAAAGTTACAGATTTTTGATTTATCACATATCATTTTTGTATGGACAGCTGCCAAATTTGCATGGAAAATTATATGAACGAACTAATTATGCAAAATGGCTTCTTTGGGCATACCGAAGGCACCAAAACAGTTTCAGCCGGATTAAAAAATACAAAAAATTAAAATTTAAGAAAATAGACCGATTCCGTAGAGAATTGCTCGTAAAAGTATTGTTGAACTTTCGTTTTTTCGAGGACTAGTTGTTTTTGTTTCTACTGTGAATCATTTAATCATTTAATAATTAAGAGAGTTTTTTGTTTGAAATCATTCTTTAGTTAAGAAAGACCTATTATTTGAGCTTTCTGGAAAAGTCTGAAAAAAGTCGGGAATTTGAAAATGTGATTTGAGTGGTCACCCTGAACAATTATTTAATACAATATGATTTTTTGAATATCGAGACATGGCCACGATTTTTGTTTTCTAACTTTATTTCAGATTCAAATTCATTTTTTCATCGTGAGTGGCTATTTGATAATCTGCACATTTCCATGTTCAGGTTAACAATTTTCTAAAAATGTGAAAAACATTTTCCCAAAAAAAAAAAAAAATAAATATCCGAGAGACTGGAAAAAAGCTTCTTTTGACTTTGGTAATCCCACAAATGTAAAAAAAAAATTTCTTTTGTTTTTTTTCTTACATTTTAGGCCTTTGAACGGTGCGCATCAACCAGAGTTTCAGATTTTTGTTACAGACATTTTTGTTTCTTCAAAGCTACGGGAACTAATCTTGTTTCATTAGCACGTAAAATTGTTTACCAAGGTCAATTTTCATGAAAAATATTGTATTTTTAAGTATCCCATTAGTTTTCGATTAAAAAAATGAATCTGTTTGATCTTTTTAAACCTTAAAACGAATCAGTGTTTGTCATTTTTATTTATGTAAACAGTTTGAAGAAACTTTCCAAATTGTTTCTCTTAATTTCTCAATTTTGAATGTTGATGGTGGTTTATGCTTTTAAGAACATTTTTTTGTATTTCTAAGCTTAAGTTTCCACACAAAATTTAAAACGGCTTTAGTACAAGTTAAATGATGTTTCTTTAAAATATTCCTACAAATCAATGGAAATATAACAAACTCCGCTTTGATGTATCTAATTACACTCATGACCGCCAGAAAATGAGCCAGAGTTTCATCTTATTATTAGACCTGAAATGACGTCCCGATACGGTGTGTGTGTGTGTGTTCCATAATGAAGTCAACCTCGAATATTAATACACTATCTACCTGCTTCTGCCGACCACTCATTTTATTTCCGGCTGTCCGGATGTTTGTGGTGGCGACCCATCTCTCTCTGGTGTAGCCACAAACAGTTCCGATAAACAGGTTCGGCGATGAATTACGACACGCAAGGTTCAGTTGAGTTCTCGGCTCTGGCTCTGAGATGTAATTATCTGGGGACCGAATCAAATTATAATTTTGCTGCCACGTTCGGTGGATTTCCCTCGAGGGAGGGGCCGGGTCAGGACGACACAACCCCAAAAATCAGTGTTTTTCCAATTTCTGAGAAGTGGAAGGGGGGAGGGGGGGTAAGGGAGGGGAAAACTTGTTTACACGAGTGAATATTGAATTATTGGCGAACAGATTGGATTTCGATGCGAAAATCAGAAGCTGCAGCCAATTGTTAATTAGTTTTGGGAGGTGGGATCTTTTGCCTAGAACGTCACAGAATAGTTTACATCTTAATGAGATATTCGGGCGGGCGCGGGTTATCTCTCCGTTCTGCGACAATTGGCCGCCTAATGGAGGCACGATTTCGCCGAAACGTTGGCAGGCACTGATTCGTTTAATCAATTTCGCGGAATTTTCGTGGACACTTTCGCGAGAAGTGTTTGTGCCTGTCACGGTGGTCCCCACTAACAATGGATCACTCAATCGAACGCCGGCATCTGATGTCCATCGGTGGCACTTCGTGACCATAAATTGGCCAGCGGTAATGGATTTGAGATCTGGTGAGCAACGATTTGGAAGGTTTCGGCATGGGCGTAGGACATTGCACGATCTTGAAATTTATGCTTCCATCTTAATTAATTTTTTTTTCTAGATGTAACTTTTTCTTTTTAATTTTTATTCTCAAAATTATTTTTTTCTGAACCTCTTCGAACGCTTCGCATTTTACAAAACCATAAAGCTATGCTTGGCTCGTGGAAATTGATGGTACTGGCGAAATACCCCAAAACATTCGAGGGTGCCATCTACGCTGGGCGGCACCGCAAGCGTACGGGCACATCCTCGGAATAACCGTCGAACGGGAGTTCAGGCTGCGGAGAGTATCCATATAAATGACAGTGAATTTGAACACCGGAACGCGAATGGACCTCACGAGTCATGACCACGCAAGTGGAGCTCAATGGTGCATCGTGGAATAATGTTCAGCTAAATTGTGGTAATTTTTTTTGGGAAAATTTAAAAGTTTTTCTTTCATTTTGTTAAACATCGGGATAACGATTAATTTTTGTTCATCTGAAAACAACTTGAGTTTTTGAAAATTAGGTTTGATCTGAATGTTTTTTTAAAACAGTTTTTAACACATTTTAAATCCAGAAAAAAAATCCAAATATCAATAGCTTACACAGCGCTCTGGATGTGGATGCAAATATAAAACACTTTTAAATAGTTGTTTTCACTAACATTCAGATTCACGGCATGCCGTCAGATCAATGGTTCGCGAAAAATTTCATGAAATTTTGCGATCTCTTGATTTTTTTTGAGAGCTGACGCATGTTACAAAAATCAAAGAAAAAAAAACTTCTGGTTATTTGTTTCAGACTTTGTTAACCCTCTACAACCTAACCCCGCCTTTAGACGGGCTTCGATCTGAAAAATCGCCAAAAATCAATTTTCAGCCAATTTTTGATCTTTAAGAATGCATTGGAAAGAAGAACTCTTAAATTTTTAGATAATTTTAGGGTTGGAAGATTTACTTGTTTTATGGGACTTTGCCAATGTTTTTAAAAATGTATTTTTTTTTGGGGTCAACTTTAGCTGTGTTTTTTACTAACATTTCTTATATTTTAAGTAAAAATAAGTATGCAGTATTTTCTGTAGTGTCTTAGAATAGGCCAAATACTACCAAAAACAAACATAAACTAAACAAGATAAATGAAAATTAAAATACTAAAAATAAAACAAGAAAAACATAACACAAGAGAAGTGAAGTTTTTCGTAGAATAAAAGTTGCTCAAAACGACCTCCTAAACACGGGAAAAATAGAAATTTTCGAAAAAAAAATTGGACAGTAGAGTGTTAATATTGCAGCGCTGCCTAGGATCTTGACCATCTTTTTTTATCCTGAAATTTTACAAATGTACTTGTTGTGGAGAGTTACGTTCATGCTTGCGATATTTTTTTTAATGTTATGGCTAGCAGGGCGTCCAACTTTCCCGGGTTTAGAATTTCCCGGGAAACGGGAAAAATATTTTTCAAGTCCCGAGAAATTTCTGAAACATTCATAAAATCTATGATTTCATTATATTTTTTTTTTGTTTTCAAGCTCAAAATCATGGAAAAAGCTAAATAATATTAATTGGTGATAATCTACACTTCAATCTTAACAAGGACGACAGTTTTCAAAAAGCTTAAAAATAATTAAAAATTTTTTTTTGTGCTTTGGATATTAAATGATTTTTTTTATCCAATGTGATTCAAATTTAATAAGTCTTCCTTAAATATATTTCTTTTATGTATATTTTTAAAACATTACTAGAAAAGCTCAATATTTTTTGAAAAAGTCTAATAAAGAATAAATAAAACTAATAAATAAAACCAATAAAATGATACCAGTCAATGTAAAATTGTAAAAAAAAATACAATCGAAATCGGGACGACGTGACGAATTTTCAAATTCAATATGGCGGCCAAAATGGGAACGATGAAATATTTAAAAAATGCATTTGGTAACTTTTAAGGCAATCAATCATTCAAATTTTACTAAAATTGGGTTGCAGAATTCTAGTTTCATATTTTTTAAGGTAGAAAATAATAAGGAAACATTTTTTTCGTGACTCGATTATCTGAAGTCCTATACAAACTTTCAAATAATCTTTCAATAATCTGATAATCGAGATTTGTTTCTGTTCCAACGAATCGAAGCCATTCAAAACATTTTGAAAAATAATTGACTTAAATAGCTGTCCTAATTCGTTACATTTGTCGTGATTTGCCCCAGTTTCTGGTGTTTAATGAAAAATAATGTAATATTTTTTTCAAATTTAAAATCATGAATTTACTTTAAAATATGACCCTGTCTTTCAAAAATATATAAAATAGAATGGAAGCAAAATTGAAACGTCAGGCATTTTAAAATTTTAACAATTTTCCCTAATATGCCAAATTAATGCTGATATAATATAAAAATTTTAATGCTTTAAATTTTAATTTTTATCGATTATTAAGTATTCAACTTGCCAATTATTTCCACCACAAAATCTGAATTTAAAGACTAAAATTTGTTTTTTTTTCAATTTCGGGAATTCCCGGGACAAACTAATGAAAATCCCGGGATTCGGGAATTCCCGGTTTTGGAAAAATCCCGGGAATTTCGTCCCGGGAATTCCCGGAAGGACGCACTAATGGCTAGTACAAATTTTATATGAAGTTTTAGTCGCCCCCCCCTTTGAGTTTTTTTTGCTATTTTTTCGAAAAAATATAAAAATTTAAATTACAAGCCATGGTTTCAACATTTGAATGAAAAAAGTGTTTTAAAATGTATTTTACACATGCCCAGTTGTTTTGCCACCATAAGTGTTAAATATATGCAAGTATTGAAGAGATTTTTTTTTCGCCAAAAAAAAAAAAACTTTTTGATCGATCATGCAGGATGCAGGAAAATGCATTTCTAATTGTTTTCAGTTGTGTAG
The DNA here is from genome assembly GCF_016801865.2 of Culex pipiens pallens. Taxonomy (NCBI): domain Eukaryota; kingdom Metazoa; phylum Arthropoda; class Insecta; order Diptera; family Culicidae; genus Culex; species Culex pipiens. The sequence goes on from NC_068939.1 coordinate 38,634,108, forward strand.
ACTTCTATTTCCTTTAAAGTTTAGATTTTTTTTGAAAAATATATTTGTTTTGCCCCCTGATTTTCGAACCGATTTTGAAGGGCGGGGGAGGGGGCGACATAAACTTTAAAAATATTTGCAACGGCCTTACTCAAATCGTAAGTTGGAACGAAAACATTGTTCCTGAGGCAAAAATCTATTGAAAGTTATGTGATTCCGAAGGTTTTTGCCAAAGTGTCTTTTTTTTGGGACACACTAATATACAGCAATTTTAATTTAAAAAGATCATAAACTGAAATAAAAATTCCCCAATCGGGCTCAATCTTTTTCTGGGGGTTCCTTAGACAAGAGTGACCTACGACGTGCTAGGGTGGTCCCAAAAATGGTCATTTTCGACAATTTTCGCAAAAAATCGCTTTCATAACATCGCGCAATTTTAACCAATTTTAGATGTTCTTAAACGAAAATGAAAGGTGATTTTTTTGCCTTTAAAGAAAAAAAAATGGTTTCAAAAATAAAGCCTGGCATTTGAAAAGACGTATGAACTGGAAACGGCGCCTATGCCTGATTTTTTTTTTTCAGATTTTTCGGGAAATTTCGCATGAGACATTGATTTGATCAGAAAATCCCTTCTCAAGATACAGAATTTCGAGTTTCACACTCATCGAAGCGGTCGTTGGATTTACCACAGGGAGGATTGTGTTAACAGGCTACATTTCACAGAATCTACAGCGGAGGAAGGATGCGTGGACATACCGATTATGCAAATTTGTATTTGAGCAAATGGAATCAAAACGGACCAAAAAGCTTCATATATTTGCCAAACGTATAGAATCCCTCAAATTTTGTTTAGTCTAATTTGCATAGTGTTTGTATAGAAAATTATTGATTTGTTGGGAAAAGCACAATTTATTCCAAAGAATAATCACAAGGCAATTCAAACAATGGTTTGTCTTATTTTACTGATTGAAGATTAGTTTTGACCACTAGAAATTATGCTTAACTCACAATTATCCATAAATTTAGCAAAATGACATAAAACAGAAGCCATCACATTTCAGCCTTAAAAAATTAACCTTTTTTGCGATGTGATCTTCTTCATTTCTAAATTTCAATCTTTCAAGGTTCTAGATTTAGTTTCAACTGAGTTAAAACGTCACTTCTTTATCTAATTTTTCCCATCATTTCAAACCTAAATTCGCATTGCTACGCAGCTACAGACCTACACATTTCCTGCCGGTTGAGTGGCGACGCCATGGTCCTCAAATGGTCCTGTTGTCATTGGTTGGCCACGTTCCCCACCCAGCCGGAAGCCGCATATGCCGTGGTTAAGGGGGGGGGGGGGGGGCGACAACGGTAAAGTGGGAACCGTCCAAGTTCCGTGCACGTTCCGATGATGATAGGTGCGTCCAGTCCTGTCGATACACCGTACGGTGGGGTGCTTTTGAAACCTTTGCTTTTTTTTTGACCCAATGTTAGCTTAAGCTCAACTTCACCCCACATCACAGTACCGTTTCAATGTGAAGCCTGGAAATGTGACGTGCAATCGACACGTGCGTGGTGATGTGACATATTGTGAATATGAACCCATCTTGTCCTCCTTGCTCCCCCTCTTCCCCAGGACAATGTGGATCTTAGGCCTCTGGCATGGGTACGGTAGGGTTGGCCAAGCCCCCTTCCCCACTCCTGTGACTGGCGTACGCGTTTGTGGAATATCCTGGCGTACATTAATTACGGACTCTCCGGTTCTCCGATATTGATTGATAGATGAGTTTTATTCAAATTTATTATCCATCATCCGTTCCGAGTGAGATATATTTAATTTATATGCGGCACGATGTTTTGCGGCCGGGAACGAACTCCGCTCCATTTTGCATACAACAGTTGCGGAGGAAATACGGCGATGATGATGTGATGTTCACGTAACCAGCTCAGCTATCTCTAGCTGTGTGGACAGGAATTACAGAAACACAATGTATTCCAAACAGGGCGGAAGTTTACCTTCACGTATATGTAGTCCATTGTGCTTTGAGAAAGGGAAAATTTGCTAAATTTTACGTTCCGAAACCACCTGCGCTCGGCGTTTTGCTGGAACACCGATCCCCGGAACAAACAGGGCAATTTGAGCTGGCATTTGGATGCTTCCATTATGTGGGAATCTGACCAATGGGGGACGTTTTTTTTTTGAGAAGCTGTATTTCGATGCTATGATATTTTAGCTCTGACAGGTTCACTACAATTAACGATTATTTTTTGGTATTTTTGATTTAGACGAAACTTTGTTGGGGCCCTTCCTTATGACCAAAAAGCAATTTTGTGTCATTTGTTGACCCATACAAGTGTCCACACAGTTTAGGCAGCAGTTCATAGAAAATCTGTAACTTTCGAAGGATTTTTTGATCGACTTGGTGTCTTCGGAAAAGTTTGGCAAAGGTTTTGATGACTATCCTGAAAAAAAGTTTTTACTGCAGTTTTTTTACACCGTTTTCGAGATATTTCCCCTTCATGTTTGGTTTTACAGTCCAGACTTGATTCTCCGAAGGCCTTGGAAAATTTTCACTTCGGTTAATCGAATCTTCGTAAAATCAAGTTTGGACCGTTAAAAAAATGCAGTTTTTCATTTTTTTTTTAAATAGTGCGAAGCTTTCAAAATAAGTTTTCAAAGTTTCACAAAAACGGCCCCTCATTTTATGATGCCAATATAGTGCCTACTCAGCAACTAATGGTATAATTTCAATATTTAACATAAATTTTGTGATCGCTCAGAAAAATATTTTTTTTTTTTATTTTGGAACCAAGAATAGCATTTAATATTCAATTTTACGTCCTTTTGAAATGTCAGTCTTGATTCCATAATTTTCTAAATATTTTTTTCAAATAGATCAGAAAATTTACTAATCTGATTTCGGAATTCAGGAAGAATTCTGGAGTTTTTTTTAAAAGGTCCAATAAACCAAATTTCCAGTTTTTTTCTTTTTGGTGTTTTTGAAACCGCCTTGAGTCAGGGGTATTAAAAAACACTCAAAAAGCAAAACCTGAAACTACTAAATTTTTTCCACAAAATACCGATATTTCAAAGTAGAATTTTTTATGCTTTTTCTCTTCATTAGGGTTTTTTTTAAATACTAAAATTTTGCCAAAAAAAACCTTTTTTAAATTTGGAATGGGTATGGGGAAGAGGGGGGGGGGGGGGCAAAATTTTGTATGCTTTTGATTTGATTTGATTTGATTTTTGATTTGATGCAATAACCAACAGGGTCAAACATATGCTTTTTCACTAAAAAAAACTAAAATTTTGACAAAAACCGTTTTTTGAAAATACTCAAATTTTCACAATGTGAAATATGGGTATCAAACGAAGCGAAATTATGTATGCTTTTTCACTTCATTAGTGTTGTTTTGGAAAATACTAAACATTTCACAAAATACCATATTCTTTCGAAAATTTCAAAATTTTCAAAATATGTAAGATGGCTATCAAACGAAGCGAAATGTTGCATTCAACAAACATAGATCCAAATTTTGTATGCCTCGTATAAAATTCTGTTTCGTTTGATAACCGTACATACTACAAACTTAAAAATTCTAAGTATTTCCAAAAAATACTTAGAATTTAGTGAAAATTTGAGTGTTTCATAAAAAAAACTTTAAGCAGGTGAAAAAGCATACACAATTTTGCTTCGTTTGATAACCTTTTAGCAAAATTGAAAATTTGAATATTTTATAGAATTTTATATAATATTTTTGAAAAAAATACGGTATTTTATGAAAAAAATGTATTTTCCAAAAAAAATTATAATTAGGAAATGAATAATAAATTTTGCTTTGTTCACAAATTTGGAAATTGCAATTATTGAAAATTTGAATATTTTTGAAAAATACGTTTTTATGTTTAAATTTTAGTATTTTCAAAAATAATTAATAAAGTGAAAATCATGCAAAATTTGGCTATATTTTTTAATATTTTTGGAAAAATATGGTATTTTGAGGAAATGTTACAATGAAGAAAAAACATAATTTAATTGAATTAAGTCGAGTCGAATTAAGCCGGGAACCGTGGTAAGCGTGGTTGCCTCTCACCCAGTCGGCCTGGGTTCGATCCCAGACGGTCCCGGTGGCATTCAATCAAGCCTTCGGACACCTAGTTTCGAGTAGGAATCTCGCGATCGAGAACGCCAAGGCAATGCTGTAGAGCGAATAATTTGATTTTGATTTAAGTCGATTGTAGAAACATTTAAAAAATGAGCAATTCTCTACAACAACTGGAAATTCGAAAATCTGTAACTTTTGAAGGAATTTTTTGTTCCATTTTGGTGTCTTCGGCAAAGTTGTAGGTATTGTTGAGGACTGTTGAGAAAAAAAGTTACACGAAAAAAGTGCCGTTATTTTTTATTTATTTTTTTTTACAAAATCTCAATTTCCCAAAATTGGTATTTTTTAAATTTTGAGATATTTTGATATGTTTTAGGGGACAAAAACCCGCAACTTTTGAGCCATAGAAAAGTATCGTCAAGCAAAATTTTTGCCGAG
>NC_068939.1:38638716-38715853 GCF_016801865.2 Culex pipiens pallens
ACGAATTTTACGAATTTTACGAATTTTACGAATTTTACGAATTTATCGAATTTTACGAATTTAACGAATTTAACGAATTTAACGAATTTAACGAATTTAACGAATTTAACGAATTTAACGAATTTAACGAATTTAACGAATTTAACGAAATTAACGAATTTAACGAATTTTACGAATTTAACGAATTTAACGAATTTTACGAAGTTTACGAATTTTACGAATTTTACAAATTTTACGAATTTTACGAATTTTACGAATTTTAAGAATTTTACGAATTTTACGAATTTTACGAATTTTACGAATTTTACGAATTTTACGAATTTTACAAATTTTACGAATTTTACGAATTTTACAAATTTTACGAAGTATACGATTTGTACGAATTTTACGAATTTTACGAATTTTACGAATTTTACGAAGTTTACGAATTTTACGAATTTTACGAATTTTACGAATTTATCGAATTTTACGAATTTTATGAATTTAACGAATTTTACGAATTTAACGAATTTAACGAATTTAACGAATTTGACGAATTTAATGAATTTAACGAATTTAACGAATTTAACGAATTTAACTAATTTAACGAATTTAACGAATTTAACGAATTTAACGAATTTAACGAATTTAACGAATTTAACGAATTTAACGAATTTAACGAATTTAACGAATTTAACGAATTTAACGAATTTAACGAATTTAACGAATTTAACGAATTTAACGAATTTTACGAAGTTTACGAATTTTACGAATTTTACGAATTTTACGAATTTTACGAATTTTAAGAATTTTACGAATTTTACGAATTTTACGAAATTTACGAATTTTACGAATTTTACGAATTTTACGAATTTTACGAATTTTACGAATTTTACGAATTTTACGAATTTTAAAATTTTTTCGAATTTTACGAATGTTACGAATTTTACGAATTTTACGAATTTTACGGATTTTACGAATTTTACGACTTTTACGAATTTTACGGATTTTACGAATTTTATGAATTTTACGAATTTTACCAATTTTAACAATTTTATGAATTTTACGAATTTAACGAATTTTATGAATTTTACGATTTTTTACGAATTCTTCGAATTATACGAATTATACAAATTTTACGCATTCTACGAATTTTACGAATTTTACAAATTTTACGAATTTTACAAATTTTACAAATTTTACAAATTTTACGAATTTTAGGAATTTTAGGAATTTTACGAATTTTACGAATTTTACGAATTCACGAATTCTACAAATTTTAGAATTTTACGAATTTTACGAATTTTAAGAATTTTACAAATTTGACAAATTTCACAAATTTTTCAAATTTTACGAATTTTACAAATTTTACGATTTTTACGAATTTAATGAATTTTACGAATTTTACGAATTTTACTAATTTTACGAATTTGACGAATTTGACGAATTTGACGAATTTTACAAATTTTACGAATTTTACGAATTTTACGATTTTTACAAATTTAATGAATTTTACGAATTTTACAAATTTAACGAATTTTACGAATTCAACGAATTTAATAAATTTTCGAATTTTCGAATTTTACGAATTTCACGAATTTTAAGAATTTTATGAATTTTACGGATTTTACGAATTTTACGGATTTTACGAATTTTATGAATTTTACGAATTTTACCAATTTTACCAATTTTATGAATTTTACGAATTTAACGAATTTTATGAATTTTACGATTTTTTACGAATTTTTCGAATTTTACGTATTTTTCAAATTTTACGAATTCTACGAATTTAACGAATTTTACAAATTTTACGAATTTTACAAATTTTACAAATTTTACAAATTTTACGAATTTTACGAATTTTACGAATTCACGAATTCTACAATTTTAGAATTTTACGAATTTTACGAATTTTAAGAATTTTAAGAATTTTACGAATTTGACGAATTTTACGAATTTTACGAATTTTACAAATTTTTCAAATTTTACGAATTTTACAAATTTTAACTATTTTTACGAATTTAATGAATTTTACGAATTTTACAAATTTTACGAATTTTACTAATTTTACTAATTTTACAAATTTTACGATTTTTACGAATTTTACGAATTTTATGAATTTTATGAATTTTATGAATTTTATGAATTTTACGAATTTTACGCAGTTCACGAATTTTACAAATTTAACGAATTTTACGAATTTTATGAATTTTACGAATTTAACGAATTTGACAAATTTTACGAATTTTACGAATTTTAAGAATTTTACGATTTTTTTGAATTTTACAAATTTAACAAATTAAAATTTATTTTTACGAATTTTGCAAATTTTACAAAATTTTAAATTTTTTGAATGTTTCTAGAAGTTTCGATTTTTTGAATTTTACAAATTTTACGAATTTAACAAATTTTATTTTTTTTACGAATTTAACAAATTTAACTAGTTGTAAGAATTTTACGAATTTCACAAATTCTACGAATTTTTACGAATTTTGTGAATTTTACGAATTTAACAAATTTAATGAATTTTACAAATCTTTCAAATTTTACAAAATTTTAGAATGTTTCTAGAAGTTTCTATTTTTTCATTTTACAAATTAAACAAATTTTACGAAGTTTAAAATTTTTAAAATTTTATGAATTTCGGAAATTTGTCGAATTTTACTTTTTAATTTTTTTTTACTAATTTTACAATTTTTTAAATTTTTTTTAAATTTTACGAATTCCACAAAATTTTATTTTTTTTTTAAAGTTTCTAGAAGAAGCCTTTTCCATTTATCTTTTCCTTGGTAGCACGCAGTCGATTTGACATTTGACAAAAAGTTTCAATATGTTTTTACAAAACGAACAATGTAATTAGTTTAACTTTAAGATTGATTTCGAAATAAATTTATCAATTTTCTTTAACAGCCGTATTTTTTTTAAATTTATTTGCTCATCCAGGTTGGCAGCCATAATAGCTGATTCAGCCTGCCTTCAAAAATAAAAGTTAGTTCCTTAAAATTGAAATTCGATGAAATATTTCAGACAAGACACCACAACAGTGACGTCACATTGTGTATTGTTTGTCCTTGCCTGTCACATCTCACTTGCCTCACATGATGAAGGTAAATGTTGGGTATCTTTTTCTTCATCTTTATCTACTGAGGAACTCCCTTTCATTGCCGAACCACTTACAACAACAAAAAAAAACCCTTTTTCCCTGTTATTGTTTGCTGGTTGGAGTTGTCGCCTGGTGACGAGTTGACAGCGTTCTCTCTATAGATAGAGAAAGTGACCCTTTGGGAGTGCTCTGCTTCAGGAAGGTCAACGCTGGACACATTGAAAAAAAAAAAAAAAAACAAGAGAAGAGAAGAAGATAAAAGGATTCGTATCAATATATTACCATGAAAATGTAGCCGAGGTGAATTGAAAGTGAAACATGATAGCCATTTGACATGAATGTGTGTAATTAGGTTGGTTCCGTTCCGTTCTTTTGGGGGGGTAGACTGGCGTTGGCATGTCCTGTCCATACATCTCACTCTCACTCTCTCTCGTTCTGCTGATGTCCTGTGCTGGAAATGCCTCTGCACGGCTGAAAGTGCTGTGCAGGATGTCCTGGGCGACGGAGTTGGCGTAGCAGGGTGGGGGCGGATGTTTGCGATAGTTGTGCTAAATGGAATTGGCCCAACGTTACGGGGGTCCCCACCACCGCACACCAGCCTTTTGACACGTGTGCCACGTGAGTTTGACTGGGAGGGAGAAAAAGAGGGGAGGGCGGATGTGTGCGTTTGTCTCGGGCAGTAATTTTAGGGAAATATACACACTCGCATGAGTTGATCAGTTGGCAGGAGGTTCCATTTAATAGATGGATTGAAGTTTGGAGAGTCCAGCTTACTTTGTGAAAAAATAGGGGAACTATACCCTTTTTCAGCCTATTTCTATTTTCAGCCTATCAGCACTTTGATCATGAATTACAGCTTCATAAAGTGTTTTTGGCTGTTCCACCCTGGGCCTTGTAAAGTCAAGGGGCATGATTTGATCCTAGTGCATTAGTTAAAATTTGGGTATACATTCTTTTTTATAAGCACTATGGACACCACTTCATGCTACGAGAACTCGCTTTGTCGCAGCCCCAGGGCTTAAGCGTTGACCGATAAGCTGTCTTCGTGAACTAGGTAGTTCTCCGATAGTGAAAATATCACAATTGCACAAGACACCGCTGCTTCTGTGACTTTTTCACTATCACAATGTGGGATTTAGGTGGGACTTTTTGATAGTACAATTGATTTGTTGCTTAGCATTAGCATTTAAAATAAATCTGTATGCTTTCCAAATCTATTTGATGATAAATTTAGTTGCAATTGTTAAGTTAGAGTAATGCTGTCAATAAACTTTGATTGATGTAGAATACTATGCATTATTTTATGTCAAATTGTCCATAGAGTCTCGATCAATCAATAATGTAATGATATCGGACAAAATTCGTTGATCTGTTGAACTAACGGTTTCCGGATTATGGTTGTATCGACCATTGTTGCGAATCGAGGAACTACGGATCTTTTGACGTAAATGGCCATTTCTTTTTCAAATCGCGATTTCTATCCTATTTGTATATCAGTTCATAAATTTTTATAGTTTTTGATATAAGTAGTACTACAACAGTTAAAGGAATGTTTGGTTTTGAACATTAAGTTTAGAGGATTTTAGATTATAGTTTAGATTTTCAATCCAAAGTAGTTAGCAAATGAATATTTGGACTTATATGAATAATTGAATAAGTTGGACTTCTGAATAACACACAACTGTGCATTTATTCTAGAGTTAGATCCATACAGCGTCAGTGTTTATTTGGTCGAAGTGTACTAATTCATTGGCAGATCTGATTCTAGTTGTAATGTACGACAAGACTACTGACGGACGTGACAGGACGAGGGCCCAGTTTAGAGGTTTCAACATCAACGATGTGCAGCTGGATCACCCTCCCAAAAAAAAAAAAAAAAAAAAAAAAAAAAAAAAAAAAAAAAAAAAAAAAAAAAAAAAAAATTATTGGCTGTTCCAAAGTAATAAATAGCTCAAATAAAAGTGAGCAAGCAACTCTCCATTGTTGATACATCTGAAAATAGCATAGCATAGCATAGCATAACGGGTCTGCACCACGCTGTAGGGGGTGCCACAATGGTAAATTCAATATTCTTAGACAATTTGATTGCTGCCCGGTACAACCAAGAATATCTAAGAACGTAAATTTCCACTCTGTGCTCCAAGGCTACGACAATACAGTCCCGTGGGGATTTGGGAGGGGATGTTTTTGTTGTTCACTAGTGGCAAAAGTGCAGGGAACCCATGCGACTTTTAAAAGTGAACGGAATATTTTTGGGAGGTTTGGAATGGGGGTTAGGGGAATTTCATCGGGCCGATGAAAATGGTTGAGTGCGTAATGTATTTAATGATTTGAATGTTTGTTAGTGTTAATGTGAGTCTGTAGTGTATTATCTAATAAGCATATAGTTTTGTAATAATGATAAATAATAAATATAATAAATGTAGTAAATAAAATAAATATAATAAATATAATAACTACAATCAAGATGATTCCAGGAAGCTGTAAAAAAAAAACAGTTATTTAAAATATAAATGCTCCAGATGGTTCCCATGCTGTTTTAGAAAGTTTCGTTAATTTAAGCAGTTTGATCATAAATTGTTGATACATCTGAAAATGTTGATTTAATAGCGGAAAATGGCCTCAAAAACATGTAGATGTTGAAAACTTTACTGCTGAATACTTGGAGGAATAATCTCTGAATTCCGGAAATAGATTTTATTCATATTTTTTTATTTGGTTCAAACTTTGTGGGGTCCTTCCCTATCACCAGTCTCAGTGATTTTTCACGTTAAAAAAATGCAATTTTCACGGGGACCACTGTCCGAAAACACAAAATATCACGGAAATTTCACGGAGCAAGAAAAATGTTAAAATAACCTAAAAAAATCTAATGTCAAACAACCGTTAAGATTTTTTAATACTTAATGTTATATTAAACATCCAAGATAAGTGATTTTTCAAGTCAACAAATTCCCAGTTTCCCCGGGGACCATCAAATCAAATCATTGAATTTCGTGGAAATTTCACGGGACTTAGAAAAACAAAAATGTTCCAGAAAAGGTAATTTTGTCGAGAAAGCGTTCAATCGACTGCGTGCTACCAAGGAAAAGATAAATCGAAAAGGCTTCTTCTATAAACTTTTTTAAAAATTTAAAATTTTGTGAAATTTGTAAAATTAAAAAAAAAAATGTAAAATTCGTAAAAAAATTTAATAAGTATCCGTATACTTTTTTGACCCCAATTATTTTAATCTGAAATAACCGGATTGGAAACATTAATTAAATGGTAGTCAAATTGTTATTCCAGGGAATTTACCTAGTACGTGAAATCGTATCTTGAGTTTTCACTATGAATATGACGAAAAGAATACTTTGCCGAACTGTACATGGAAATTTCACTAATATTCAAAATGTTTAGAAATGAATCCAATCGTGATAAAAGTGACAATAAATGCAAAAAAAAAATCATTTATTTTCAGTTGATTGCACTTCAATTTTCACTTAATATTTCAATGTATTTAGAAAAAAATATTGTTTTTGTCTCTGAAAAAAGTAAACTTCAAATTTGAAGCAATTTTTAAAATTGTAGGCAGAAAGTAGCCATTTATGCTATATACATTTTTAAACTTGCACGGTACTGTGAAAAAATTACAAAATATCAATACAACCTTCAAAAAACATCCCAATGTGCTACGGGTATTTCTAATCTGTGGTCTTAAGTCTCAAGACTTCAAATTTGACCAAAAAATATGCTTAATAGTGCCAACATAAATTTAAAACGCTGAAATAAACATAATACAATGTTTATAATCGATTGTTATTATTTTTATTTCAATGAATTATCAACGTCTTGTCTGCCTGTGTGGATCAATCGGACCGCGCACTGGACTCACAATCCAGAGGTCGCCGGTTCGAATCCCGAGGCGGACGCAAAAAATTCTAAGTGTAAATATAGGTATTCGGTGCCCTCTCCCCGTGCCCATACCTTCACACTTAGGAGTCCCGGGAGGCGGAGTCTTGTCGCTAAAAGAACGATACACGCCTGTGGATCCGTTGACGAAACCGCAAGGTTTAAGAGGGCCACATTATAAGGTGTTACGTCGATTCCGTTTTTTTCAACGTTTTTCAATTAGGGACCATCCACAAACCACGTGGACACTTTTTTGGAAATCTCAACCCCCCCCCCCCCTCGTGTACAATTGTCCATACAAAAAAAATCTTTTTTGTATGGATCGTGGACAATCGCCATACCCCCCCCCCCCCTAAAGTGTCCACGTGGTTTATGGATGGTCCCTTAATCGTTTGTGGATAAAATGTGTTAGATTTGTTTTATTATGCATCAATTTCCTAAAAATCCAAAATCTTTGAATTTCACAAGATTTCGCGGAAATTGTGGAATTTCAAGAATTTAACGCTGTTCGCGAAATCCTGAAAATTCACTTACCTTACCTATCACCAAAGAAGCCATTTTGTGTCAATGTTTTACCTATACACGGAGAAAAAAGAGTTCCCAAAATCGTGAACAAGCGTTCATGAAAATGGGAACCACGAACAAAGTGTTCAAATTCCATGGTACGATTTTGAAAAACGTACCATGGCATTTGAACACTTTGTTCGTGGTTCCCATTTTCATGAACGCTTGTTCACGATTTTGGGAACTCTTTTTTCTCCATATACAAGTCTCCATACAATTTTGGCAGCTGTTCATACAAAATTGGTACGTAAATATCCGAAAATCTGTATTTTTGGTGTCTTCGGCAAGTCAGAAAACGGAATAGGTACACGAAAAAAATGCAGATTTTTAAATTGACTTAAAAAACAATTTCCCGAAATCGTTTTTTTATATATATGTTTTAAGGGATAATAAACCGCAATTGTTAGGCCATTCAGAAGAATGGGCAAAAATGTTGCCAATTCGATATTATTTTTTGAAAAAATAGAAATTAAAAAAAAACAAATTTGCAATCAAAAAGTACTCTAAGAGTAAAATGTCAATGTCTTCTTGGAAATTTTCAGAACTTTTCGAAACAGAAATAGACATTATTTTTAAAAAATCGAAAACGGGAATTTTTCCCTTTTTAATAGAGCGTCCAATTTCCCGGGGTTACAAAATTCCCGGGAAACGGTATTTTCAACAAATTTCCCGGGAAATTTTAAATTTATCGAAAATTGTTATGATTTTGGTTTTGATTGACATTTTGCAACAAAATTGAATAGAATAGCAACTATAATGGTCAAATTAAATGTTAGGTTCAATTAATGCCTTGGCTGCTTGTAAAAAAAAACATAAAACTTGCAGAAAATAGGGGAAATTCTCGTATATTTGGCAGGTTAAGCTCTCGCTCCTAACTCCATCCAATTTGCTGATTTTTACTATTTAATTAAATAATTTTGAAAAACTTTTGATAGAAACTTGCTTGCTCACTTCTTATTGAGCTTTTTATCACTCGATTTCAATTCAAAACGCTTTTAATTAGCTTTAATTGAATGTCAAAGTTCTGACCTGCCAACATTAGAGGCACGCTGGAATTAGATGCTGTTCCCCTATAAAGAGTTTTTTTTAAAGGTCCTATAAACTATTGTAGCCAGGTATTATTTTTTTAATCACGGTGTTTAGAAAATGAGTAAAATGAACCCATGCTCCAAAACGGTAAACGATAAACGATAATGTGACCAGTTTGAGAGAATGTGATAAAGAATAATATTGATAATTTAGTTGAAATTATTAAAAATCAGGCAACAATTCGATGCCTCTGTGCTATCTTGTACTAAGCTTGCTGGTTTTCCTATCTAGTTAGCATAATATAGCACAGAGGCGTCGAAATATGTTTTTCATGGCAAGTATTTTACCAGAACAAATCTCACTGGTTTGAGCTCATGAACAAATATATAAACATTGAGTTTACCTTAAAAATCTGCTATTGCCTTGAAATACAATTTTTATGTAATTACAACTCAATGTTTTCAAATGTTTGGAGCGAGTATTTCAAATATATTTGCATTTTTTGGGCACCTTTTATATAATACGAAGTAGTTTTTCAATGATTTTTTTAATGATTCGGTCAAAAATATTTTCATAGAAAAACAAGTAGTTTAGTAGTTTCATATTTGAACCGTTTACGCCCTTGGTAGCTCTAGTGCTCTACAAATTTTCAACTTTTGACTGTAATTTCTCGAACACTTTTAAACAAATTAACCTAATTCTTCTAGCAAAAATCCTCTTCGAAACATTTAATGATACCAATTCAATTTTCTTCCAATTTGGTCATGGTAAAGAAAATGAAATAAAGCTCTATTTTGATCTTGGCGGCCAGAGGTACCTTAGTTTCAAATGATACAACATGAATTTTCGTTTAAAAAGCTTACCAAAATTATAATAGTTTATTTTAATTCAATAATATCGTAATTTTCCCTGGGCTTTGTCATAATGAGTGTCATAGGTTTGATGCTTGTTTGGCAAAGAGTATGATTTGATTCGATGTGGAATTAAAATCGAAGTGTTCAGTATATTGCTGAAGCTTCCATTTTTACACATGGACACCACTTCATGCTGCGAGAACCCACTTTGGCGTAGTCTCAGGGCTTAATCGATGGCCGGTAAGCTGTCATCGAGACAAGGAGGTTCTCTGATAGTGGAAATATCACATTTGTACAATGAACCGCTACATATGTGATTTTTCCCTATCTTAATGTGGGTGTCAGGTTAGGATGCGGGTTTAAAAAATAGTGTTTGTAGAATTTAGGATTTTAACTATAAATATCAACTTTTTATACTTTGCCTTTAGTTATTTAGGGACAAAATTAGTAACAGTGAATTTAGTAATTCTATCAGAATCGGTGATTTTCATTCAAATAGCATAAAAACCATTCTGATTTGTCAAAATTTCCATAGAGTCTCGATCAATCAATAGTGAAATGATATCGGACTAAATTCGTTGATCTGTTGAACTAACGGTTGTCGGATTATGATTGTATCGACCATTGTTGCGTATCGAGGATCTACTGGAATTCTGACGATGGTCGTCTCTTTTTCAATTCACGACTTGTAAAATATCAACTGTTATTTTTTTTTGTTTTTTTTTTTAAAGAAGCCAGACAGGTTTTAAAAGAAACGTTTTTGTTTGGTTAATAATTAAAATGTCGGGGATTTGAGATAAGAGTAGCTTTCGGATAGGTTGCTTTAAATCTTGTATTCAATTCAAGTTAGGTAGTTATCCGCAAATGAATATTTGGACTTATATGAATAATTGAACATTTTGGACTTATGAATAACACACAACTGTGCATTTATTCTAGAGTCAGATCCATACAGCGTCAGTGTTTATTTGGTCGAAGTGTACTAATTCATTGGCAGATCTGATTCTAGTTGTAATGTACGACAAGACTACTGACGGACGTGACAGGACGAGGGCCCAGTTTAGAGGTTTCGACATCAACAATGTGCGGCTGGATCACCCTCCCAAAAAAAAAAAAAATAATAATAATATTATCGTAATTTTTGTTGCTTAACAAATAAACATGACCTATTCCCAATTGTGAATTCTTCAGAAATTAATATCATCTGAAATAAATCTTAACATGAAATCAGACAGGCTGATAAGTTCACTAAAAACAGTAAATTGGATCAGAAGAATGAAGCCAACAATTTTTTGACTAAAATTTCTATATTTTCTAAAAAACATTTGTCCATACTTCTCTCTGGCTCAAAAGTTGGGAATTTTGGGAAATTGCATTTTTGTAAAAAAAAGTTAATTAAAATCGGCCTTTTCCGTATACATACCATTTTTTTCTGATTAGTCCTCTTCAATACCTTCAACATTGCTGAAGACATCAAATTAATCAGAAAATTCCTTCAAAAGTTACAGATTTTTGAATATTTGCGTACAATTTTTGTATGAAAAGCTGCTAAAATTGTATGGAGACTTGTATGAGTGAACCAATGGCACAAAATGGCTTCTTTGGTGATAGGGAAGGCCCCACAAAGTTTAAGTCAAATAAAAAAATACACAAAAATAAAAATGGTTGAAATCGGAAAAAAATATACTCTTGTTGTTTTGCTCTAGGTATCATATTAGTACCGATTCGTCCCAAAAACCGTCCAACTCCAGGTGAAACTTACTTGAGGATACCGTGGAGACTTTCCCTTATCTTCTTTAAAAAGTGGAGCATCAACATTTCCCGTCTTCCAAATTAGCTATCCGAGTCCCTGGTGCGCGATGGAGACGGGAGCGGCCGGCGTTGGACGCCTGTCATGGAGTGGATTCTTCTCACAACTAGCAACTTCTCGGCAATTTGCATAAACATTACGAAGTCCAGTCTACAATCCGCTGAAATCACCGTCTAAAAACAAACTTTTTATTTGTGGCGATTCGTCCCATTTGTGTAAAATTTATATTTGAAATTATATTCGTGAATTTTAGTGTCTCTCAGAATTTGTTTTCCAGTCCATCTTAGTATTCGAAAGGTTTGTAACACTTAAACTCCCAAGCCCCACAAAAAAATTTATGTAATAAAATAAGGAATAAATATTGTTAAGTAGCACCAATTCCGATTATTTTCAATAATAATTAACGAAATCGTCTCCTCCCCCTCTCTTTTCCAGTGGACCTGCTCCAGATGCTGGAGTTCAACATTCCGGTGCGCTTCCCGGCGGCACCCCTGCTGACCGTCATCCTGGCCCTAGTCGGTGAGTACTCCGTCCTTAAATTCCCTCGAAAGTGGCCACCACGCAAGGCAAATTCGCCCTTCGGGAACATCACCACCAGCATGTATTTGGCCGCTCACACGCAAGACCCATTTTATCACCTGAAATATGGACCCCGGGGCCGTTAATTCCGCGACAATTTGTTAACTACGGGGGCACCTTCCGGCCGCCGGTGGGGGTAATGAGGCACCCCGGGGCAAAGTTTCGGAACTTGGTCACGCAAGCCAATTTGTTTCCATTACGTTGCCAAAACGTCGTCGTCGTCGTCGTGTGTGCAGCAGCGTCGTACTTGGCTTCATAAATACTGCGATTAATTGCGGGACCAAGGATGGGTTTTGGCTGGTGTGGGACTCAAGGTGTGCGAGAAGGAGTGTGGCATTAGGACTGGCATCGGTGATTTACGGGCAACATTTGGGTATGCCGTCTAGTGTAATGGTCGGTCGAGGAAATTAATTGTTGCGTTTATTCGAAGCAATTTATGTTAATTCACTGCTAACGGTGTGATGTGAGCTTGTTGTCAATTAATAGTAATAGGACTGTATGTTTTTACTAGTTTACTTTTACACTTAACACTTATTTCAAGTGTCATGACTTGATGACGTAGTTTGTCCACACACTCATGACCTGAAGGAAATTGCACGCTCGTCACCTGTCCAGAGCTCTTCGAGCCAACACTACTCTCAAAAGTCCATCAATTGGCGAGATTCCAATATGTGATGGTCCCTTTGTTCCCCGCGCTCAGTATTTTGGGCATATTTTTGGCTTGCCCACAAACCCCGTAACCAGATATTCCAACCAGAACCGGAACCAAAAAACAGAAGCCACGCAGAAGCATTCTGCCTCGATGCTGCCTGCCTGGGTGCAAATTCCTCTTGGATGGTGCTGGCCACGGCGTGGTGCAAAACGATTGGCACAGGGTGTCAATATCTGGTTTGGTACGGACCGGGCGGCATATGTTGATGGAAAAGGGGTTCGACCGGCGAATGCCTCTCAAATCATGCCAATCAGCGAAAGTAGAAATCGAGAACTTTTGGGTTTTGGGAGGGGACCGTGGAACATATTATTTTTCTATGATTTATGAAGGTTTAGGTATAAAGTTGATATTAGCCTTGCACACGTGCTGTTTTCATTGTATGGCTAAACAGAGCAGGAAATGAAAGTGATATTTAACTAGTTCAAAATTCTGAGGAATTTGTACAACAAAGTTTGCTTTTGGACTATTGTTTGCAGAATTACAACCTGTTTTTTTTCCAATCGAGTTGTAGTTTTTGCTTTCAAATAGTTGAGCAATATAAAATGATAAATGAGCAATTCTCTACGAAAGCGGCTAATTTCGAACATTTTTATTTTTTGATTTGGTTCAAACTTTGTGGGGGCCAAACTTTATGACCGAAGAAGCCATTAAGTGTCATTGGTTCACCCATACAAGTCTCCATACAATTTTGGCAGCTGTTCACACATAAAAGGTGCGGAAATATTCGAAAACCTGTCACTTTTGAAGGAAATTGCTGATCGATTTGGTGCCTTGGACAAGGTTGTAGGTATTTGCCGATCTTTAACTTTTTTTTGACAAAAATTTAATTGCCTGAAATCTAGATTTAAAAAAACAAAATTTGATATGTTTTAGAGGACAAAAAAACGTAACTTTTGAGCCACCGAGAAGCATGCACAAAAGTTTTACCGCCAAGTTATGTTTTTTTTTGGAAATAAATATAAATTTTAGTCAACACAATTTTGAACTTAAGTTTTGAATGTAAAATAATATTTCCAATCCAAAAGTACACACTCTTTTTTGATTTTCGAGTTCGTCAGAATTCTGCCAAATACAGAACAACTGAGTTTTCGGCTGAAAAATGACGAACTTCGGCAAATTAGCTGTAAGTTATCGCCGAGAATTCGGTAGAACGACTCACAAATTGCCGAGTTAAAAAAAATCTTTTTTTTGTTTACTGTTGAAGAAATATTTTCTGCACAAAATATGATTTTTACACCTGTCCACCTGTTCAACCTGTTCATAGGACAGGTGATCATTTTGATTTCTTTCTGAAGAAAGAATTAAAATATGTTCATCAAAATAAATGAACGAACACGCCAATTCTTCTTGAAATTTTGAAACAGCCAAGCGCATTTGTATCATAGAGCGTCAATGAGCAGCCGCCAACCTGTCCGAATTTCTCCATGCACGAGTTCCCATACAACTCATCCAAAAATACACAGAAAGCCCCCCCCCCCCCATTTTGTACACGCTGGACGGTATGAAGTGGTATGAATGTGGTAGTTCAGGGTGTGTATGCAAGCTTTTAGACAGTCGACATAAAAGCGCGCGAGCCGAGACACGAGCAGGGAGAGAGTAAAATCTGGAGTTTTCTCTCTCTCTTTGAACTTTGCTCTCTCCCTGCTCGCGTCTCGGCTCGCGCGCTTTTATGTCGACTGTCCAAAAGCTTTCATACACACCCTGAACTACCACATTCTTACCGTCCAGCGTGTATAAATAGGGGGGTCTTTCTGTGTATTTTTGGATGCGTTGTATGGGAACTCGTGCATGGAGAAATTCGGACAGGTTGGCGGCTGCTTGGGAGAATTTTCAGTGCGCGTTAGATTTTCATTGAGAGCTCTATGGATACGAATGCGCTTGGCTGTTCCATGATTCCAAGACGATTTGGCGTGTTCGCTCAAATATTTTTGTAAAACTTTTTTAATTGTTATAAATAGTAGAACGGCATGTTGCTTCCAAAAAGCGTTTTTAACTGAAATAAAGTAATAAATAGCTCAGTTAAAAGTGAGCAAGCAAGTTCATCGACAGATTTGCAAAATAATTTGGAAGAAAATAGAACAAAATCTTTAACCTACCAAGCATACAATAATTTCCATTAAATGTTGTTTGTCCAACAAACTAAAATCAAAATAAAGCTTAAATAAGCTGTCGTAATGATGTCTACTTGGTTTGGTTTTTTATTTTATTTTATGGATTTATATTGAGATATGAGATGCAGTAAAATAACAAAAAATCACCGATTTTATACTTAACTATGGCAATAATTTTTTATTTGTGGCTTAAATTTTATGCTTAAAAAGCCTATTTTGAAAATCAATGCAAAAATAAACGTTCAATCGATTGCACGAGTTTTTGTTAAATGAAAAAAAAAAACATTTTAAACATTTTAACATTTAAGGCTTGGGCGTCCGTGTAAGTTGGACATGCGTTGGGCGTTCCAGTGTTAAAGTTCTTACCGATCTCAAATCTAAAAAATGATAAAAATTATATTCCATATTTCGCAAAAATACTATTAAAACCCACCTTGTAGCTTTATCTATCGCCCTAGTTTACGGCTAAAACATGAATCTGTTTGATATTTTCAAACATTAGTTAATCGAATCAGTATTTGCCATTTTTATATGTTTAAAGTTTATAGAAACTTTCCAAATTGTTTTTCTTAATTTATCAATTTTTATTATTCATGGCGTTTACTGCTATTTAGAACTATTGCAAAAAATCGATTTTGTTTTGTATTTCTAAGCTTTAGTTTCCACACAAAATTTAAAAAGGCTTAGTATTAGTTAAATGGTGTTTCTTTAAAATATTCCTACAAATCAATGGAAATATTGCAAACTCTGCTTTGATGTTACTAATTACTCTCATGACCGCACTTAACCTCACGAAATGAGCCAGAGTTTCATCTTATTATTAGACCTGACGTCCCGATCCGGTGTGTGTGTTCCGTAATGAAGTCAACCTCGAATATTTATACACTAGCTTCTGCCGACCACTCATTTTATTTCCGGTTGTCCGGATGTTTGTGGCGGCGACCCATCTCTCCCTCTCTCTGGTGTGGCCACAAACAGTTCCGATAAACAGGTTCGGCGATGAATTACGACACGCACGGCGTTCAATTGAGTTCTCGCTCTGGCTCTGGGATGTAATTATCTGGGGACCGAATCAAATTATAATTTTGCTGCCACGTTCGGTGGATGTCCCTCGAGGGAGGGGCGGCAGGGTCAGGACACAACCCCAAAAATCGGTGTTTTTCCAATTTCTGAGAAGTGCGGGGGGAGGTAAGGAAGGGGAAAACTTGTTTACACGAGTGAATATTGAATTATTGGCGAACAGATTGGATTTCGATGCGAAAATCAGAAGCTGCAGCCAATTGTTAATTAGTTTTGGGGGGAATCCTTCGCCTAGAACGTCACAGAATAGTTTACATCTTAATGAGATATTCGGCCAAGCGCGGGATATCTCCGTTCTGCGACAATTGGCCGCCTAATGGAGGCACGTCCAGCCCTGGCCGATTTCGTCGAAACGTTGGCCGGCACTGATTCGTTTAATCAATTTCGCGGAATTTTCGGACACTTTCGCGAGAAGTGTTTGTGCCTGTCACGGTGGTCCCCACTAACAATGGATCACTCAATTGAACGCCAGCATCTGATGTCCATCGGTGGCACTTCGTGACCATAAAATGGCCAGCGGTAATGGATTTGAGATCTGGTGAGCAACGATTTGAAAAGCTTCGGCATGGGCGTAGGACATTACACGATCTTGAAATCTATTCGTAAACTTGAATTGTTAACAATATTTTCTAGTATATGTTTTTCTCAAAAATGTTTTTTTCTTTTTAATTTTCGCCTCGCATTTTATAAAACCATAAAACTTTGCTTGGCTCGTGGAAATTGATGGTGCTAACGAAATACTCAAACTAGTCGAGGGTGCCATCTATGCTGGGCGGCACCGCAATCGTACGGGCACATCCTCGGAACAACCGTCGAACGGACCGGTCGAGTTCAGGCTGCGGAGGGTATCCATATAAATGACAGTGAATTTGAACACCGGAACGCGAATGAACCTCACGAGTCATGACCACGCAAGTGGAGCTCGATGGTGCACTGTGGAATAATGTGCAGCTAAATTGTGGTCAACATTTTTGGAAAATTCAAATGTTTTGTGTTGTTCTTTACATTTTTTTTTTTTAAATCGGGATAACGATTAATTTTTGTTCACCTGAACACAATTTAAGTATTTTTTTTTCCACCTTCCAGCTACAATACAGTAAGGACCTCCGTATCCACTATAGTGCTTCTTTAACAGTAAAGTTAGCAATACACTATGATTTGAATAGGGAGAGTGTTCCGGCACAAAAATGCCTTCAACAAGGACTAAACTTATTCATGCACTTTCGCTAAAACTCACAAAACCAAATAAATAATAATTCAAAGGATCTTTTTGAAAATTATGTTCGATTTCGATGTTTTTTTTACAGTTTTTTAAACACATTTTTAATCCAGAAAAAAATGCATATGAGCAACTCTCTACGAAATCGGCCGATTTCGACCATTTTTATTTTTTGTATTTTTTGATTTGGCTCAAACTTTGTGGGGGCCTTCCCTATGACCAAATAAGCTATTTTGTATCATTGGTTCATCCATACAATTTTTGCTGCTGTCCATATAAAAATGGTACATAAATATTCAAACAGCTGTAAATTTTGAGTGAATTTTCTGATCAATTTGGTGTCTTCGGCAAAGTTGTTGGTATTGTTGAGGACTATTGAGAAAAAAATAGGTACACGGAAAAAAATTGCAGATTTTTTAATCAACTTTTTTCACAAAAAATCAATTTCCCAAATTCGTATTTTTTTGATTTTCGAGATTTTTTATATGTTTTAGGGGACAAAAACCCGTAACTTTTGAGCCATAGAGAAATATGGCCAAAAATCTGCCGCCGAGCTTTGAATTTTTGAAAAAATAGTGATTTTAAAAAAAAAAAAAACGAAATTTCATGCAAAAACAAATTTGACGTAACTTTTTAATGTAAAATTGAATTTGCAATCTAAAAGTATTTCACAGATTTTTTGATAAAGTTCTCCGTTTTTAAGATATAGCCACCGAATGTTTGACTTTAGAGAAATTTTTGCAGTTTTTCGATTTTTAAGAATAGTGACCATAAGTGACCATTTCTAAAAATATTTTTTTTTGAAAGTTCAGAAAATTCGCTATAAAATTGTCTAAGAGACATTGAAGTTTAGACCTCGGGTTGCTGAGATACAGCCGCTTTAAGAAAAAGAAACACGAAAATTAAAGTTTTCTAAGTCTCTTTCAAACAACCCACCATTTTCTAATGTCGATATCTCAGCAACTACTGGTCCGATTTTCAATGTTAAGACATGAAACATTCGTAAAAATTTTCCGATCTTTTCGAAAAAAATATTTTGAAAATTTTGAAATCAAAACTAATATTTTAAAATGGCCAAACTTTGAATATTACGCCCATTCAATATGCTAGTCTTGATTTAATTTTTTTCAAAATATTTTTTCAAAGAGATCGGAAAATTTCACGAATGTTTCATGCTTTAACATTGAAAATCGGAACTTTAGTTTCTGAGATATCGACATTAGAAAATGGTGGGTTGTTTGGGCGAGACTTAGAAAACTTCAATTTTCGTGTTTCTTTTTCTTAAAGCGGCTGTATCTCAGCAACCTGAGGTCCAAACTTGAATTTCTCTCAGACAGTTTTGTAGCGAATTCTCTGAACTTTCAAAAAAATTTGTTTTCATAAATGGTCACTCATTGTCACTATTCTTAAAAATCGAAAAACTGCAAACATTTCGCTAAAATCAAACTTTCGGTGGCTATATCTTGAAAACAGAGCCCTTTATCAAAAATCTGTCAAGTACTTTTCGATTGCAAATTCAATTTGACATTACAAAATTACGTCAAATTTGTTTTTGCATGAAGTTTCGATTTTTCCAAAAATCACTATTTTTTCAAAAGTTCATATTTCGGCGGCAGATTTTTTGACCATGTTTCTCTATGGCTCAAAAGTTGCGGGTTTTTGTCCCCTAAAACATATAAAAAAATCTCGAAAATCAAAAATTTTGGGTATTTTGGGGTTTTGGTATTTTGGGGTTTTGGTATTTTGGGAAATTGAGTTTTTGTGCCTACATTTTATAAAGACATGTACAGACTAAAAACTTATGATTTAAAATGGCCTCAAATCAATGTTTTTTTTTACATTAAATAAATTAAAATTCTTAACCGCACCGTTTTCGAGTCAGCATATTTTTCTGCTGAAACATAAATTATAGCAGCAAAAAAAAAAAAAAAAAACACAAAAAAATCAAAAAAAAATCTATGTTAAGTAGGAGAGCAATTCTCTACGAAATCGGTATTTTTTCTTCAATTTTAATTTTTGTATTTTTTAATCCGACTGAAACTTTTTTGGTGCCTTCGGTATGCCCAAAGAAGCCATTTTCCATCATTGTCCATATAATTTTCCATACAAATTTGGCAGCTGTCCATACAAAAATGATGTATGAAAATTCAAAAATCTGTATCTTTTGAAGGATTTTTTTGATCGATTTGGTGTCTTGGGCAAAGTTGTAGGTATGGATACGGACTACACTGGAAAAAATGATACACAGTAAAAAATTTTTTGGTGATTTTTTATTTAACTTTTTATTACTAAAACTTGAATTGCACAAATACACTATTTTTAATATTTTTTTATTTTTTGATATGAGTAATTCTCGCTGAAAGTGGACCACTATTTACACAAGGTGCTCAAAAATCAAAAGCAATGTACTTTTCCAATAGCCCCCACCAAGTTATGAATGAAACCATGTTTGGTTGGTTAAATTTGTCCTCACCTCGGCGCCACGAAGCTAAAACATTTTTTTTAATTGGTAATTTTTTGACTTAGGCGCGCCTACAAAATTGCTAATAACTTTGCAAAACTTCAACGAACCCTTGATGTTTAGGGGTGTTTTGGAAAGGAAATGAGCAGAGCTTTCGAATGCACTTGTCAGAAAAATACCGTTCCATACATTTTTTAGCCACAAAACACCAATGTATTTTTAAAAGTCATTTTTGAAGGCCAGCGCCCCGCTTTATCGAAAAACTGACAAATCCATTCGAAAGCTGAGACGATTTCACATAAAGGACCAATAAATCTAAGGTGTATGTTCCTCCTATCTTTTTTAATCTTATTTTGATTCTGTGAGCGCAGCGCTCCGTTCGCATTTCGGGCACCCAAAATGGTGCAATTTGCTTGCCTCATTTTAAGGTTTTGTAAAAAACTGTAGGTGGTCACTTTTTAAATGATAGTTTATTGTCCAAGGATCAAAATGCACGTTCGATAATTGACCAATATTTATGTTTTTGGGTTCTTCCAGGCAATTTAATGTCGAAAAATTGTTTTTTTACTTTTTTTTTTTGTAAAATGCTCACTTTTTTTCTGTTTGAGTATTAAGCCCCTTAATCCTGATTACGAGAACTATTGTAGCGTGTTACCCATTTTTACTGTTATTAAGCATTTACAGATCTATAACACAGTCCTTATTGAGAGGGAAAGTGCTGTTCCATCCAGATGCTGTAAACTCCTTTCCTTGTGTCTTGTGCGCTATGTATCGCTAGAACCGCGGTGACAATTTTTTCGTGTCATTTTTCAAGCTCTTCCCAGCAGCTATTATTTGCCGCGCGGGGTCCTGTAAAGACAATTGTCTTTTGTGGTGCTATATTTGCGGTGTTCCCTTTGCTCTGATCTGGACAATGCGACTGGACTGCAGTGCAATGCCGATCGGCTGGGCATTATTTACAAGTATTTTGGGAAAGAGGCACAAAGGAATATCCCAAGATCGATCACATGCTTGAAGAGTACGTGAAGCAACCGTTTTATACTCATGCGGTTGCTGCTACCTCTGAACTTAAACCTAAGGCTGCCACCCTGAGAAGAACCCATGACATTCCGCTTATGAGGCGAAACCCGTAACCATTCGGCCACAGAAGGTTGGCAAATGCTCACTTACAATTGGGTGGACTTTTCTTCAGAAGAACTAATGAATGTTGCATGTAGGAAATTTCACCTCGAACATTTTTCTCTAAAAGTAAACGTAATTTCGATACTCCAGTGCCAAGATATTTTAGTTTAATTGAGAAAAAAGTGCCAATTTTAAAAAGAATTAACAAGCACGGCCTATTATTTACATGCGGAAAATGTTTTGGAGGCCAGAGAATGGTTTCTTATAGTTATTTTGGTCGCTGAATTCGGATCTCGAATCAAATATCAGATAAACAGTGAACAGTGATATTTTAGCCACGCTCAAATATTATTTGCGTGTATTCCCCATAGCCACTCAGGGATCGGCAGCCGAAGCCGCTAACCACCACGTCACGAGGCCTCTAAAAACAATCAGAAGTTGAAAAAAACATTCTCCATCAAAAAATCCATGAGTAAAATATCAATTAAAGGTGAGCGAAAGATGAAATATGACCGAATTCACTAGCGATTAATATTACAGCATATTACCGCAAATAACTTTTGGGCGTGGCTCCTAATTCAACTGTTTATCTGAAATTTGATTCCAGATACGAATTCAGCGATCAAAATAACTATAAGAAACCATACTCTGGCCTCCAAAACATATTCCGCATGTAAATAATAGGCCGTGCTTGTTAATTCTTTTTAAATCGGCACTTTTTTTCCCCCTAAAACTAAAATATCTTGGCACTGGAGTATCGAAATTACGTTTTCTTTTAAAGAAAAATGTTCGAGGTGAAATTTCCTACATGCTACATTCATTAGTTCTTCTGAAGAAAAGTCCACCCAATTGTAAGTGAGCATTTTACAAAAAAAAAAGTAAAAAAACAATTTTTCGACTTTAAATTGCCTGGAAGAACCCAAAAACATAAATATTGGTCAATTATCGAACGTGCATTTTGATCCTTGGACAATAAACTATCATTTAAAAAGTGACCACCTACATTTTTTTACAAAACCTTAAAATGAGGCAAGCAAATTGCACCATTTTGGGTGCCCGAAATGCGAACGGAGCGCTGCGCTCACAGAATCAAAATAAGATTAAAAAAGATAGGAGGAACATACACCTTAGATTTATTGGTCCTTTATGTGAAATCGTCTCAGCTTTCGAATGGATTTGTCAGTTTTTCGATAAAGCGGGGCGCTGGCCTTCAAAAATGACTTTTAAAAATACATTGGTGTTTTGTGGCTAAAAAATGTATGGAACGGTATTTTTCTGACAAGTGCATTCGAAAGCTCTGCTCATTTCCTTTCCAAAACACCCCTAAACATCAAGGGTTCGTTGAAGTTTTGCAAAGTTATTAGCAATTTTGTAGGCGCGCCTAAGTCAAAAAATTACCAATTAAAAAAAATGTTTTAGCTTCGTGGCGCCGAGGTGAG
The DNA here is from genome assembly GCF_016801865.2 of Culex pipiens pallens. NCBI lineage: Eukaryota > Metazoa > Arthropoda > Insecta > Diptera > Culicidae > Culex > Culex pipiens. The sequence goes on from NC_068939.1 coordinate 38,660,670, forward strand.
GACAAATTTAACCAACCAAACATGGTTTCATTCATAACTTGGTGGGGGCTATTGGAAAAGTACATTGCTTTTGATTTTTGAGCACCTTGTGTAAATAGTGGTCCACTTTCAGCGAGAATTACTCAAAAGTGTTTTAAAATGAATTTTACACTAGTTCAGTTGTTTTGCAATCATTAGTTTTCAAAAAATCTAAGATCTGACAAAAACAAAAATTGTATCGAATAAAAAGATTTTGCATCGAAAATTTTCAAAAAATCTTAAGATTTTTTAACAAACCCAAACATGCTTAAAATAATTTTTAACGCAGGAGAATGTATTTTAATTTGATTTCAAATGGTTGCACTTGAATTTTCATTGAAATTTTGAAGTTTATTTTAAAAATATTTTTTTTGCCCCCTGATTTTTCGGGCCAATTTTGAAGGGGGGGGGGGGGGGTGACAAAAACTTTTAAAAATATTTGTACCAGCCTGATATTTTCAAAAAATCGAAATTTTGGTCGCAAAAGTTTTTCAACTTCATTTTTGATGTAAAATCAAATTTGCAATCAAAAAATACTTTCGTGAAATTTTGATAAAGTGCACCGTTTTCAAGTTAAATCCATATTTAGGCGACTTTTTTTGAAAATAGTCGCAGTTTTTTATTTTTTTGAAATTAATGCACATGTTTGCACACTTTTGGAAAAAAATATTTTTGAAAAGATGAGAAAATTCTCTATATTTTGCTTCTTCGGACTTTGTTCATACGACCTTTAGTTTCTGAGATATTGCAATGCAAAGGTTTAAAAACAGGAAAATTGATGTTTTCTAAGTCTCACCCAAACAGCCCAAACTAATGGTCCGATTTTCAATGTTAAAATATGAAACATTTGTGAAATTTTCCGATCTTTTCGAAAACAATATTTTTAAAATTTTCAAATCAAGACTAACATTTCAAAAGGGCCAAACATTAAATATTACGCCCTTTTAAAATGTTAGTCTTGGTTTAAAATTTATTTAAATATTTTTCCTTACGAATATACAGTAGTGTGTCACAATAAAAAAATCAAAATCGTCAGGAACAACGTTTTAACTTCAAGTTATCATCTTGAAGGCAACATTTTTGTAAACAATTTTGCTTTTTGAATAGTTAGTTTTTGTCGCTTTAGTGCCAAGATACAAAAATGTCGAATTTTCAAAATTCCCTATGAAAACCCAATCACTACTTCAGCCAGCATTTTTATGTTTTTAATCTTTTGCATTGTTTTGTAACAGCAATTTACAAGCAAAATCAATAATTTTTAATAATTTGACCATGTGACGCAAGCGCCATCACGAAGAAAAGCATTTTAAGTTAACCGCCTTTATTATAACAAAATCACTTTTTTCTAAATTTTGTTGAAAGCCGCTTTTTTATTAAAAATAAACATATGTATTATTGTAAACATTATTTCCTCATGAAAAAGCGGATTTCAGCAACATTTTTGAAAAAAGTGAATCAGAAATTCACAAATCGCGAGTTCTAAACGATGTTTGGGAATTTTTCGTTGTATGAAAACATTGTTCCTGAGGCAAAAAATCTATTAAAATTCGTAAGGTTTCCGCTACATCGCCTTTTTTTGGGACACTCTATTGAAAAGATCATAATCCAAAATTAAAGGTTTCCCGATTGGGCTCAACATTTTTCTGGGCATTTCTGGTCAAAATAATTCGACCCGTGCTTTTTTTCGCCATAAGGGGGACCTTCAACGTGCTAGGGTGGTTCCAAAATGATACATTTCGTCAATTTTCGAAAAAACACTTTATCGAAAAAAATCATAACTTCTTTTTAACCGATTTTAGATGTCTTGGACGCAAATGAAAGCTGTTTCGTTTGCCTTTCAAGAAAAAATAGTTTCAAAAATAAAGCCTAGCGTTTGAAGAAGACGTGGGTAATTCTCTACTAACTCACACGAAATTGGGAAAAATGGGAAATTTAATATACTTTTCGAATCTAAATTAACCCAGAAGGGTTATTTTTTTCATTTAGAACATTTTTTTTTTCATTTTAAAATTTCGTGTTTATCGCGAGTGACTTGAACGGCGATCATCGACGACCAACTTTTTCAAAACTTTTTTTTTTCGTAAAATCGCGATAACTCGTGATGATTAAAAGCAAACCCCTTATAAATATAAACATATAAATTTTTGTAATTGTCTGCTCTACAACTTTGTAGAACATTATTACACTTTAAAAAATATCCCTGCAATGTGAAAAAAAAACGAAATACTAAAATGAAAAATCGTCTAAATAAAAAAAAAATTACCCTTTTGGGTTAATGTAGATTCGAAAAGGAAATTGAATTTTCCTAAAAATGACATGTTTCAAAACATTTTAAAGTTAGATAACGGAAAATAGCAGAGTTTTCAAAAAAAAAAATAAAAAAAAATTTCGATGAAAAATATTTTTCGGAATTTTGAGTACGCCATTAAATCTAGCGTCTAATAGCCATTTCAGGCTGCAAATAATTGGATTTTCGATTGTTCAAAAATGGAAGGGGTCGTACCGCCCCTCCATCACGAGATATCAAAAAACGGACCTCGGATTCGTGATCAGGGACAAAAGTTACTCGTTAGGACAAAGTTTCACGCAAATCGAAGAGGGGTCGGGACAACTGCTGTGTGAGTTGGCGGGGAATTACCCACGTATGAAAACTTGAAACGGCGTTTTGGCCGATTCTGGACCAAAGAGCCTATTTCACAGAATCTACAGCTGATGAAGGATGCGTGGACATACCGATTATGCAAAATTATATTTGAAAAAGCTTAATATTGGCGTTTTTTAGTTTAATTTGCAAAGTTTTTGTACAGAAAAGTATTAATTTGAATTACTCATTTACTCATGAATTTAGGTATACTGACATCGAACAAAAGCCATCACATTTTCAGCCTTCCAAAATTAACCTTTTTTACGGTGCGGTTTTCTTTATTTTCAAATTTCAATCTTTCAAGGTTCACAGTTTAGTTTAAACTGAGTTAAAACGTCACTTCTGAGTCTAATTTTTCCCATCATTTCAAACCTAAAATCGCATTGCTACGCAGCTACAGACCTACACATTTCCTGCCGGTTGAGTGGCGACGCCATGGTCCTCAAATTGTCCTGTTGTCATTGGTTGGCCACGTTCCCCACCCAGCCGGAAGCAGCATATGGCGTGGTTAAGGAGAAGAGGGGGGCCGTGCACGTTCCGATGATGATAGGTGCGTCCTGTCCTGTCGATACACCGTACGGTGAGGTGCTTTTGGAACCTTAGCTTTTTTTTTTGACAATGTTAGCTTAAGCTCAACTTCACCCCGCCTCACAGTACCGTTTCAACGTGAAGCCTGGAAATGAGACGTGCAATCGACACGTGCGTGGTGATGTGACATATTGTGAATATGAACCCATCTTGTCCCCCTTCCCCAGGACAATGTGGATCTTAGGCCTCTGGCATGGGTACGGTAGGGTTGGCCAAGCCCTTCCCCACTCCCGTGACTGGAGTACGTGTGTGTGCTCGTGGAATATCCTGGCGTACATTAATTACGGGCTCTCCGGTTCTCCGATATTGATTGATAGATGAGTTTTATTCAAATTTATTATCCATCATCCGTTCCGAGTGAGATATATTTAATTTATATGCGGCACGATGTTTTGCGGCCGGGAACGAACTCCTCTCCATTTTGCATGCAACAGTTGCGGAGGAAATACGGCGATGATGATGTGATGTTCACGTAACCAGCTCTCTCTAGCTGTGTGTGGACAGGAATTACAGGAACACAATGTATTCCAAACAGGGCGGAAGTTTACCTTCACGTACCTATATAGCCCATTGTGCTTTGTGAAAGGAAAATTTGCTAAATTTTACGCTCCGAAACCACCTGCGCTCGGGGTTTCGCTGGAACACCGATCCCCGGAACAAACAGGGCAATTTGAGCTGGCATTTGGATGCTTCCATTATGTGGGAATCTGACCAATGGTGGGACGTTTTTTTCAGTAGCTGTATTTCGATGCCATGATATTTTAGCTCTGACAGGTTCACTAAAATTTTCCTTCAGAAGGGCAACTCTCAGAGACTTCGAACAAAGATTATTTTTGGTATTTTTGATTTGGATGAAACTTTGTTGGGGCTCATCCATATGACCAAAGAAGCCATTTTGTGTCATTTGTTCAACCATACTAGTCTCCACACAGTTTTTGCAGCAGTCCATGCAAAAATGGTATGTAAACAGTCGAAAATCTGTAACTTTTGAAGGAATGTTCTGATCGGTTCGGTGTCTTCGGAATAGTTCGGCGTAATTGATGGCTAAAAAATGAAACATGCGTAATTTTTTTGATCTTTTAGAAAAAAAGATTTTTGAGAATTTAGGAATCAAGACTATTATTTAAAAGGACTAAATATTCAATTTTACGTCCTTTTGAAATCCTGAATCCAAAATTTTCAAAATATTTTTTTTTTGGATTGATTAGAAAATTTACAATTCTATTTTCGGAAATCGGAAAAATAGCTCATATGAACACTCGAAAATCTGTATCTTAAGAAGGGCTCTTTGGCAAAGTGGTAGGTTATGATCAACAGGGTGGGCACTCAAGCCAGAAAATCGGGAAAGTCGGAATTTGCGATTTTTTTTTTGTCAAAAAGTCGAGAATTTCAAGCATACTTGTTTGATAAATATTTATTTTATTTAGCCCTTGAAATTTTTTGTAATACCTTGGAAACCCTTTTAAACCAAATTGCACTAAATTCGTGTTAAATACTTTTTAAAGGTTTCTTTCACTATTGTAATCTACTTGAGAATGAAACGACTATTTGAGACATTAAATATCCTAATATCTAAGCTTAGTGATTTTTCACGCTGCAAAATTGCAAATTTCACGAGGACCTCAATTTCAAAGCAGCAAATATCACGAAAACGTGAAAAATGTTTAAATAACCTTAAAAGGTTATTTCAAAGTAACAGGAAGTACTTTTTGTGCTTTAATTTACATTATTTTTTTATAAATGCTAAACTTTCTTCACCAATTTTGAACGTGACACTAAAGAAAAATCTTTCTTTTTTTTGTCTTTGCTCAATTTAGTCACGTAAGATTGTTCATGACATTATTTACCGACTAGAACTAACAAAAATTTTAGATTGAAATAAGTAAAACTGACTAATATTAGGCATTGCAAAAAAAGTTCGCAACATATTCTAAAAATATTTTTTTTGCTTTTTGCTTCTATTTTTTCTATTTTACATTTTATTTTGAAATTATAATTAGGCCGTTACAAATATTTTCCAAAGTTTGTGTCAACCCCCCCCCCCTCCTTCAAAATTTGTTCGAAAAATCAGGGGGCAAAAAAACATATTTTTTCATAAAACTAGAAAATTTCAATGGAAATAGAAATCTATTCAACTCAAAACAATCTAAAATGCCTGCATTGATAATCATATTTTGATTGTTTGGTCTCGTTTAAAAATATTACGAAATAACAATGTCAAGCACCTCAAAAAAAAACCTTTTTTATTTTTTTTGCCAGAAATTCAAAGATTTTTTTCAACTTTTAGCAAAAAAATAACATAGATGATAAGTTCCATTAATTTTTCGAGCTGAAAATTTTAAATTTCCACTGGAATCATCAACCTAAGTCGTCAAATAACGTGAAAATTAAGCGGGACTAAGATAAAAACCTAAAATGTTCTTGAAAGGCCCGATCAAAAATAATATTAGTAAGCAAATTTAAATTGATCTTTAATGTATCAATTAAAAATATTCTGATTTCTTTTGAAACCATACCTACTATAACATGTAGGCAAGTAAGGTTAGGTAGGTAGGTTAGCACTACAAAAAGATCTAATTTGGTTACATTTCTTAGAAAAGCTGAGAAATTATTTTATGTAGTTGTTTTTATGCATTAATTTTAAATATCTTCTGAATTTCATGGGATTTCTCGAACATTTTCAAATTTTACGAACTTTGCGCTGTCCGCGAAATCGTGAAAATTAACTGACTCTGCAAAAACCCTTAATCGCTTAAACTTTAATATGACAATGGGTAAATTTTTATTAGAAAAAGTTTGATTTTCATTGATCGATACAACTAAACTACCGTCCTCAGGGGTGACATTGGGTCTGGGGTCGATATTGGGTCATACAAAAATGCAGAAATCAGTAAAACCAATCTCACCCCAAAGACCCAATCTCACCCTTAAGACCCAATGTCAATGTCGTTTTTAGTTTTGAATGAATAAATCATTTTTTTGTGAATATTTTTGGAAATACGAAAAAATATCGAAATTTAAAAACTTAATTGTTATTTTTTTTTTGAAATCGAAATTATGAAAGTTTAAATTTTTGAAGCAATTTTTAACAATTTTTTTTGTTTTGTAAAAAATGGTGCACGGAAAAACAATTTGCCGTTTTTTTTTCAGACAAAAGCTCAAGTTCCAAAAATTGGTAATTTTTGATTTTTGAGATTTTTGATAAGTTTTAGAGAGCAAAAACCCGCAACTCTTGAGATTTTTTTTAAAAATTATTGATTTTGGAAAAAAATCAAAATGTATCACTTAACATTTTGCTAACCTATTTTTTTAATGTAAATTTGAATTTGCAATCGAAAAGTACATTATTGGTTTTTTTATAATGTGCCTCGTTTTCAAGATATAGCCACCGAAAGCTGCTCTGGTTGCTGAAATACAGCGACTTAAAGAAATAAAAAAAAATATGTTTTTTAAGTGTAACCCAAAAAACCCTCCATTTTCTAAAGCCGATGCCTCAGCACCTCCGATTGGTCCGATTTTTAATGTTAAATAATGAAACATTCGTGAAATTTTTCTATCTTTTCGAAAAAAAATATTTTCGTTTTTCTAATCAAGACCAACATTTCAAAAGGGCGTAGTCGGAAATTTGGGAATGGGATTTGAGTGGCCACCCAGTGATTAACGCTTTTTAAAAAAAGTTGATATCCCAATATAGTTATTTTTTTATTTTTGATTTTTTTTACCATAATTTAGGGAAATAAAAAATCGTCTTTTACGCTAGAGTTTAGGATGGTGCAAAATCTGGCACCGGAGATAAATTTGAATTAAACATCGGCTTTAAAAAATACAGGGTTTTTTGGGTTAGACTTAGAAAACTTCAATTTTTTATTTCTTTAAGTCGTTGTTTTTCAGAAACCAGAGGTCTAATTTTTAATGTATATAAGACAATTTTATAGCAACTCATGATCACTATTTTTAAAAATAAAAAAACTACAAATATTTCACTGAAATTAAACTTTCGGTGGCTATATCTTGAAAACGAGGAATTTATCAAAAAAATGTATAATGTACTTTTCTGTTGCAAATTCAAATTTACATAAAAAATAGGTCAGCAAAATTTGATGTGACAAATTTTATTTTTTTTTGTCCGATTTTAAATGTTAAATAATGAAACATTCGTGAAATTTTCCTATCTTTTCGAATTTTTTTTTCATTTTTCTAATCAAGACTAACATTTTAAAAAGGTGTAGTCGGGAATTTGGGAATGGGATTTGAGTGGACACCCTGTGATTAATGCTTTTTAGAAAAAGTTGATATCCCAAAATAGTTATTGATTTATTTTTGGATTTTTTTCCCATGATTTAGGGGAATAAAAAATCGTCTTTTACGCTAGAGTTTAGGATGGTGCAAAATCTGGTACCGGAGATAATTTTTTTTTGTCAAAATATGGTTTTTGGGGAAAAATAATCTAAGATATTGGCATTTTAAGGTGAATTTGATCAAAAGTTGTTACATTGTGTACAATTTTAAATTATTTAATGAAAGAAAGCAACTCTGCATAACACATTAAAAAAAAACGGAGAAAAAAACCAAATGGTAGGCTTGTTCTTGTCTTAGTTGATCATTCCTCTTTTCAGTTTTTTGTTATTGTGAAAATGAAATGAAATTGAAATTTTCTGCTCCTTTCTTTAAAAATTATTTTAAAACATAAAAATCTTAGCCCGTTCAAAGGATTACTTGGTTCTGAAATTTCGAAATTATTTTTCAGAAAATTACAAAAAAGTATCCGAAATATCGCAAGTTGAGGAATGAGGACACATTTTTCACAAAATTTAAACTTAAATATCATCTTTCATTTGAAGTAGTGCTGTAAATAAATATCAGTAATTTTCCCACGTTGATTCGTAGTGGAGTTGTGTAAGGGTGTAGGTAATTGAATGATGGAACCCTATTACAAGATCTGGCCACTTATTTTTTTTTTGCAATAAAATTTTGCAAGGTATCCATTAATTAATTAAGGTGGCGCATTTTTCGTCCATTGTTAATGTGATTAAAAGTGAATGCGCAATCCATCGCACTTTTGCGCGTTAAACACCATGGCGATGGTTGATTCACTTTTGCTACTTTTGTAGGATGCGAGCTTTTCTCTCTGGACGCCCCCAACAGCAGTTAAGCAGCTCAAAAATCTGGCCCTGCTCTTGTCTGCCTCGGCCGGGGTGGATCGGCTTTTCGATTATAATGGAAGTAATCTTTAAATCGGATTTCGATTGCACCCCCCGAAATGCATCATTATATTGCACTTTGGCTGCTGCTGCTGACCAGGTTCGTCAGGTGATTATTGTTTCGACAGGAAAATTGGGCTGAATGGGCTTCCAATGCTCAGCAAAAGCTCAGAGGCCATTATTGCACTTTCGTATGGGGCTGCTGCTGCCTGCTTTTCTGCTGCCAATTTGTGGAACACATTCTGAGGCTCTAATTAGCGTGGGCATTTTGATTCATCGAAGAGAGAGAGTCAGAGGCTGGTCGAGCCTGAAACGGAGTTTGACTGACGGGACCTATTATAACTTGTGATGGTTTTGTGCGATATTGAGTTCCGCAAACTAAATCAGAAAACTAATGTAACTTTGCTTCACTTTGGCGTACGTTACGACAAGTTTATTTAACTTTTTGATTGCATTTTTTCCACGCATCATTGACCATTCGTTCACCTACGAGATTTTTTTTTATAAGGATCAACCTTACATCAACATCGGTTTGTATAAAATTGAGACTCGAAATGTATTTAAAAAAATGTACAAAAATAACTCCATTTGCAAGCTAATTCTCGAAAATATTCAGCAATTAAATTACTCAAAAAAACACGAAGATTCTTCAAACAGCTACATTTACTGTCTAATGTGACATTCCTATCCTATAAGTTAAAATCAAAGTCCGTGATTGCAGGAGACATGTCCTGAGAGTGCAGTCATGGGGCAAAATATCCCAACAAAAACAGGAAGAAGAAGCAAAAACGGGTCAATCATCTTCCGAGACTTTTGAGTCCATCGGCAGGATGGTTGCGATGGAAGCGCTCTGGGATGTTATTGTTGGCAACGCCGAGATTTCCCCCCAACGGGATTCAGGGGGTAGGAAGAATGGACTCACCGTGACGAGTGTTTGGCTAGCTTGTCCCTTGGGTGGACACGGTTAGGTTGGAACTGTTTGTTTGTTTGCAGGATAAACTAAAATAATAATAAGAAGATGGTATACAAATTTAAAAAAAAAACACGAAACATTGCATGTAGTTTTTCTTATGCATCATATATGAAGTAAAATTGAATTAAAAGAGGAAATATCCAACCAGAACATATTTCAACCATTCACTCAACTTAACAAGGCCGTTGCAAATATTTTTTGAAGTTGTCTCCCTCCACTCTGACCAAAGTTGCGGTGCTGCTGCACATCGGAATTCCATAAAAAAAATAAAACAATTTTCAACGAGCCTAAACATGCTAAATATGATTATCAATGCAAAAAATGAAACTAGAAAAAAAAATCTTCCTTTTTGCCTTCCTCACTTTCGTAAGGCAATAATCCTGCACGAAAAATTAACTTTTTATAAGAAACTCGTAGACTCAACTTCATGTATACAAATCGACTCAGAATTATGTACAGTATGTAAAAAAGTATTTACACCCCTTGGGCACTATGCACCTTTGGTGACGAAACATGCAAACAATTTAAAGTTTGACAGAAACCTAGTACAATATTTTGTTCGGAACTCTTGCCGAACATTTTGCTACAAAAATCTCATGAAAAGATGATTCATATAAAAAGTTCTATAACAAATACTATTACAAAAATCAAAAAAGGTGCAAAAAAAGTGTGTACACCTTTCGAAAAATTAATGTAAATACAATTGTTTGTTGTAAAATCACCATAACTCCAGTGTCACAACTCCAAATAGGCAAGTTTACTAACTTCTTAGTAAACATGTTTATATAACTCTGTAAATTCTATATAAAACTTATCTAAACTTAATTTTGCAAACTTTTAATTTATCGAAATGTCAATATATTACCATAGAACAATTCCAGCTCAAATCAGGAATTTTTCTGGTACTTTTGTTCCCGACCCTCTCCGATTTCAATGAAACTTTGTAGACATGTTATCCTAGGCGTATATAAGCCATTTTTGTGTATATGGAGCCAATTGTACTAGAAAATGACATTTGAGAAGGGCGTAAGTTATTTTGATATTTTTGTATTCTGTAATTTAAAAATGACTGTATCTCGAAGGCGTTGCATCGTACCAAAAAGTGGTCAAAGACAAACTTGTAGGAAATTGGACGGGCTTTCTGAAAAAATACACTGAAAGAAAAATACACGCCACTTCTATGGGATTTTTCAATTTTTATGTTAAAAAGTTAAATTTTATGGTGAAGTCATGTTTTTTTTTTTTCGTTCAAACTTTTTGAGGAAATAGCCTAAAATGTTATAAAAAGACTCACGAAAAATGCAGAATGGTATGTCTCTCCTAAAAAAAATACAAAAATCATTTACTAAAACTGTTTTTTTGAAAAGTGGTCTAAACGTCAAAATTTTCAAAAACCGATAGTGGGAATCGATTCTCCAGACAATTTTACATAAAAGTCTCCATATTGACTATTGTCATAAGTCCAGTCATTGCAAAGATACAGCGGTTTTGCCTTCCTCACTGAGGTAAGGCTATAATCCTGCTCGAAAAATGAACTTTTGAAATACAGCTCGTAGACCTATATTCATGTATACCTATCGACTCAGAATCGAAAACTGAACAAATGTCTGTGTGTGTGTGTGTATGTGTGTGTGTGTGTATGTGTGTGTGTGTGTATGTATGTATGTGTTCAAAATTCTTGCCAAGTTTTCTCAGCACTGGTTGGACCGATTTTGATCAAACCGGTTGCATTCGACTTGGTTTAGGGTCCCATACATCGCTATTGAATTGTTTGAAGTTTCGATAAGTAGTTCAAAAGTTATATATAAAAATGTGTTTTCACATTTATCCGGATCTCACTTATATGCATGAAAACTATGTCCGGATCCATCATCCAACCCATCGTTGGTTAGGTAATCAAAAGACCTTTCTAACGAGTCCAAAACATTGAAGATCTGGCAACCCTGTCTCGAGTTACGATCACTTAAGTGATATTTATGTACTTTTTTGAAGCCGGATCTCACTTAAATGTATGTAAACTATGTCCGGATCCACCATCCGATCCATCGTTGGTTAGGTTATCGAAAAACCTTTCCAACGAGTCCAAAACATTGAAGATCTGGCAACCCTGTCTCGAGATATGGCCACTTAAGTAATATTTATGTACTTTTTGGAAGCCGGATCTCACTTAAATGCATGTAAACTATGTCCGGATCCACCATCCGACCCAACGTTGGTTAGGTTATCGAAAAACCTTTCCAACGAGTCCAAAACATTGAAGATCTGGCAACCCTGTCTCGAGATATGTCCACATAAGTAATATTTATGTACTTTTTGGAAGCCGGATCTCACTTAAATGTATGTAAACTATGTCCGGATCCACCATCCGACCCATCCTTGGTTAGGTAATCAAAAACCTTTCCAACGAGTCCAAAACATTGAAGATCTGGCAACCCTGTCTCGAGATATGTCCACTTAAGTGATATTGATGCACTTTTTTGAAGCCGGATCCCACTTAAATTTATGTAAACTATGTCCGGATCCACCATCCAACCCATCGTTGGTTAGGTTATCGAAAAACCTTTCCAACGAATCCAAAACACTGAAGATCTGGCAACCCTGTCTCGAGATATGTCCACATAAGTAATATTTATGTACTTTTTGGAAGCCGGATCTCACTTAAAAGCATGTAAACTATGTCCGGATCCACCATCCGACCCATCCTTGGTTAGGTAATCAAAAACCTTTCCAACGAGTCCAAAACATTGAAGATCTGGCAACCCTGTCTCGATATATGGCCACTTAAGTTATATTGATGCACTTTTTTGAAGCCGGATCTCACTTAAATGTATGTAAACTATGTCCGGATCCATCATCCGACCCATCGTTGGTTAGGTAATCAAAAAAAACCTTTCCAACGAGTCCAAAACATTGAAGATCTGGCAACCTTGTCTCGAGTTATGATTACTTAGTTATATATGTGTACGTTTTTTTCTGGATTCAAAAAAATAGCTGAAATATGTGTCCAAACCACTCATATTACCCATTGTTGGTAAAAAGTGAGGAAGGCATCAACCACATAGGTGGATTAAGTTAGTTTTTGATCTTCAAAAAGCATTGGAAAGAAGAACTTTTAAAATTTTGGAAAATTTTAGGGTTGGAAGTTTGACTTGTTTTATGTGACTTTGCCAATGTTTTTAAAAATGTAATTTTTTTAAGGGTCAACTTTGGCTGTGTTTTTTACTAACATTTCCTATATTTTAAGTAAAAAGAAGTATGCAATAATTTTTCTAGTGCCCCAAACTATGCCTCTACGCATTTATTTACAATTTAAATGATAATGGTGTCATTTTATAGCAGAAAATTTGAAAAACATGCAAAAAATTGAAAAAGTTACTGTAAAAACATGAAAAAATTAGATAGGCAAAATATAATGATAGGAGGTGGTAGAGTAGGCCAAATTCTAACAAAAACAAACATAAACTAAACAAGATAAAAGCAAATTAAAATACTAAAAATGAAACAAGAAAAACATAAAACAAGAGAAGTAAAGTTTTTCGTAGAACAAAAGTTGCTCAAAATGACCTCCTGAACACGAGAAAAATAAAAATTTTCGAGAAAAAAATTTGGGCAGTAGAGGGTTAAGTTTTCATATGACCTTTCCAAATGTCAGGCTAATTTTATTAAACTTTAAACAATTTTTCCTTAAAAGCCTATCTAATAACATTTTATTTGAGTCCAAGACAACTAAAATCGTTTAAAATGAAGCGGAGTTATAATTTTTTGAAAAATATGGTTTTTGCGAAAATCCACGATGGAGGCCATTTTTTGATCCACACTAACACGGCGTTGGTCACCCTAATGGCCAAACATTAAAAAAATACGGGTCAAATATTTCGGCCAAGGAACCTCCATGAAAATTTCGAGCCGGATCGGAAAACATTTTTTTTGCAATTCCGTCGTGAAACTACTTACTTTTCCTGTCATTATTGAACGACGAAATAGCCTACTTTTCTGTACCAAAAATAACAGAATCGAATAGCAACACTTTTCAAAATAAATGCTGAAAAGTTCTTCTTTTCAGCACTGAAATGGGTGCTGAAAAGTTGAACTTTTCAGCACTTGTTTCGAAAAGTAACACTTTTCAACATTTTTTTTTTGATTTAAACGATTTATTGACAAAATACATGAAAATTCGACTTAAAATTTCACTCAATGGGTGTTTTTCGAAATTGCAAAAAATGTTGTATGGAACTCGTTGCAAAACTTGATTTTTTCAGCACTCGTCGTATTTATCCAACTCGGTGAACCTCGTTGGATCGTGCTGAAAAGATCCTCTTTTTGCAACTTGTTGCATAAACTACTATTTCAAATCATGCTGTTTTCGTGGAGAATTGCTGTATTGTTTTAAAAATGGTTTGGCTATGAAATAAGCATGAAAATATTGAAATTTTAAAGATATTCAGTTTATTTTTATTTATTTTTACACAAAATCAAGCAAAAATTTGCTTATTAAAATAATTTTCAAGAAAAGAAAATATTTTTTTTTAATTGAGTTTTTTTAAACCATATTTTCCTAGACGATACAAACGTGAATAAAAATGCAGGCAAATAAGTTTTATTTTATATTTTAATTCAATTCAGTTTATTTATCTAATTTATCGACAAACAGATTATTTCTTTAGGGTCTGAACAGAGTTTTAAGAGTCCTTACAACTGTAAATAAAGCTTCTATTTCAAAGGATACAATAAAACAGTTATGTTGGGATTGACATGGACAGGAAAACAATTCGCAAAAAAAACTGTCACTATTGCTGAGATAGAAGGTGGAGAGGTAGAGAAAACGGAATTTTTTATAATTGTAGAAAAAAGATACGCAATCAAAAATTAATGTTTAGTCCAGAGACGATCTCTAATCGCTTAAAAAAGTCCTAACCTCACCAAACCAGCCGGACCACCGTGATCGAAAAATGGCCTCCCAAAAAATCAGGATCACGAGCGATGCGATGATAAGTATGTTTTGTGCAGTCATAACAGGAAAATAATTCATCGCAAAAAAAGGAAGGATCGCCAGGAACCAAGTCCAGAGTCCTTCCCTTTTTGCCCTGAACGGTTCCTGCACGCAAAAGCCCTTCTTCCACGTTAGGGCACCTTCATTACGGACCACAAATCGATAGTTTTTGAATGGTTCAAGGGTACGAATCGCGCGCCTTAACGAAGACGCCCAAAGAGGGATCTGGTTCGGCGAGGTCAGTTTCAGCTGCCACCAGTGCTGATCGAGAAGGGGCGTGCCAACTGGAAATTTAGCCCAATCCAAAGTTTCCAGCGGTTTGCGTGTGGTCTTCTGGGCAAGAATCGTTTTTTTTTTTTGTTATAAATTAGGGTAATGATAACTAATTGAGTTTTGAAGCTTACCAAGAATTGCATGTTTTTCGAGATTGATTTTGTTCATGCTGATAAATGAACTTCTGAGGAAACGAAAAATTGAGACATTTTCTGGGATTAGAATCTGTGTCCATCTAATGAATTTTGCCTGGAACTACCAAAAACTAATTGGATTCTCTTTGAGCAAAATTTTCCACTGTAATTTGTTCCAAAGCAATTCGCCACGCGTGATCATTAAAATTTCTTCAAAATAATCGAATTTAAATTATCAACAGTCAGTGCTGCAAATTTGAAGTCTTCCCCACTTTCAGGCAAACAAAAAAACTTGAAAGTAAATCGATAATGAGGGATTATGCTAATTGGATCCAGTTGACTCGATGGCGATGCAATTTTGCGTTATTTTTTCTCACCGCGCAAATGTTCGCGCCAATTTCGGCGCGTATTTTTCTCTTCCACAAACCTCTTGCCAAATCCTACAATTTACGATAAGGACACTAATTTGAATGCGTTTGAAGCCGCGTCGTCAAAAGTGTGGTGCCGAATGTGCACGCGGGGTTTTTCGCAAATGGCAAAGTGATTAAAAATAAGTGTAATTTTAGGGGGGCTGTCTTTTTTTCGGAGAGGGCCAAATCAGGGCAGACAACGCGCGAATGTTCTGCTTTTATCGATTTCAAATGGGCCTGAGAACAAGTGGAATGAGATCGTTAAAATAAGCTCGTTATTTTGAGGAAGGCCCTTTTTCGGAAGAGACCAAGCTGATTTGGGTCCATGCCGTGGAAGTCAATGGACGGTTTGAACTTTTGGCAGATTAGTTTTAAAAATTCACAAATGGAATGAGAACACTTATAAAACGAGCTGCGGTTGGAATAAAAAAAACTCAATAAAATTGTTTGACTTATGAACAGGCGCGCGCACGCCAACTGATTGCAGTGACTACAAAGTTGCAACTTCGGTTCATGAACAGGTCAATTCGAATGATAACGGCAGTTGTGACGTATATATACATGTAGCGAAAATCGACGAAAATCGAAGGCTGCTAGGGATGCATCATTACTTTAACAAATATAGTAATCATATTAATACTTCACACAGTAAAAAAAATCATGGTAATATTACATCTGGGAAGGGGTACATCTTTTATGTCAGAAAAAATGTGTAATTTTAACTCTGAAAATGTGTAATTTTACCATTTTTCTGGTGTAATGTCACTTTTTCAGTCTAATTGAGGTAAAATTACATCATTAAAGAGAAGAGCGTCCAATTTCCCGTCCCAGGAAAAAAATTCCCGGGAATTCCCGGGATTTCCAGGAAAAAAAATATTTCCCGTTTCCCGGGATATTAGTAATTTTCCCAGGAATTCCCGAAATTCAAGCAAATGTATACATTTTCTCAAATTTTTGGCACAATTTTTTGAAATAAAAAAAAATTGTGAAAGAACTCAACTCACTGATAAGTTCAATAAGAACAGTGAGTTGAATTGAACAATTTACTGATCTTATTGAACTTAACAGTTCGTCGAAAAATTTCATATCAAGGTTTATTTCGGTTGATATTAATTTTTGATGCATTAATAACTGGAAATTGATCTTGTTTTTTTTGTTGGACAATATAAATTTCGATATTATGGAATGAAAATAAAGTATTTATGATTTTGGTAAGTTTTTTAAACGAAAATTGAAAAATTAAAACTACCTCTTCCAGCCAAGATCAAAATGAGTTTTTTGGATGAAAATTTAATTTGTATCATTAAATGTCTTAAAGAGGGTTGTGCTAGAAAAATCAGATTGATTTGTTTAAAAGTATTCGAGAAATTACAGCTTAAAGTTGAAAATTTTATAGGGCACTAGAGCTCCCAAAAGCGTTAGAGGTTTAAATATTAAACTACTAAATAACTGATTTACAATAAAATTTCTTTCAACCGAAGTTATTTGAATCATTGAAAAATCCTTGAAAACTACTCCTTAAAAAATGCAAACATGTTTCAAAAACTCGCTCCAAATATTTGAAAACGTTAAGTTGTGATTGCATGAAAAATGGTATTTCTAGATAAAAAGAAGATTTTTAAGATAAATTCAATGCTTATCTATAGGGCTAGTGATTTTTCGCGATTTCACGGAAGCTGCGTAATCTGTGATTCGCCCCAGGCCGTGAAATTTTGGAAATACCGTGAAATTTTGGAAATTTGAAATTTTCAATTCATAAATCGCTACTCAGCGATCAATTGACATTTTTTAACAAGCATTTTAAAAGCAGTTACATATCAGATCCATATCAGATCTACAACTATTTTTTGAAGGTATTGTTCATAAGAATATTCAACAAAATGCAGTTAGTTTCTTTATTCCATAAAATTCTAAAAGATTTTGAAAGAACATTAATCAACACTTCTTTGAAAGAAAACGCGAAAAAAGCTTTTTTTTATTATAATTTATAAACGGTGAACAAATTGCATTTAAATATTTTGAATATAAATTATTTGTTTTAATTCAATTGATAAGTAAAATAATTTATATTTTGAAATCATATTTGTTAACATTTTTGCAATGTATTATATTTTTCTTGAATTATCAATAAATGTAAAAACTTCTTTCAATGAAGTTTTGCCTGAACTTTCTAAAATACAAAAAAAATCTATTGCTGAAATTAAGGAAAGCAAAAAAACTTTATTGCACTTATTTTAATGATTCTAGTTTTCATGAATCAGAGGTTTAGGACTAGAGCGTCCAATTTCCCGGGGTTACTAATTTCCCGGGAAACGGGAAATTTTCAGCCAATTTCCCGGGAAATACCGGGAATTCCCGGGAAATTTTAAATTTATTGAAAATTGTTATGATCTTGGTTTTAATTAATATTATGCAACAAAATTGTATAGGACATAAACATTAACGGTTTAAATAAGTGTGAAGATCATTTAATAGCTTGACTGGATGTAAAAAATCATTCAACTACGAGAAAATGTATTTTGGTATTTTTTTATGAGAAATTTTAAACTTGCCTCTGTGACCAGTTTATTGAAATGAAAAAAAAACATGTAGAAATTATGTTTTTCATGACAAATACTGGTTTCAGCTCTTGAACAAATGGTAAAGCTTTTTAGTGTTGGTTTTACTCCAAACAACACAATGTTTACAAATATTTGAAGCAAGCTTTAAATATATTTTTTGCATTTTTTGAGAACAAACAATAGAAAGTAATTTTTCAATGATTTTTTTGTATTATTATGCAACATGATTTAAATTATACGATAAATTAACATCATTCCACAAAAAGTCTTCTATTTTTCCACATTTAACCCTCTAACACCTGTAGTTGCACCAGTTCTCCATAATTCTTTTACTTCAAATTGTAATTTCTTTAGTACTAGGTATTCAACCAATTGAATTAATTCTTTTTGCACAAATTCGATTTTCATCTCATTTGATCATGGTAAACAAAAACGTAAAAAAATCTCAATTTCAATTTGGAGGTAAGGAGTTAATATTGTTTTGATGAAATAACATCAATCTGTTAAAAACTTACCTAATTGTAATAATTCAATACTCATTAAGCAAGATCTATTCCCAGTTGCTTCAAAAATTAATATTATCAGAAATAATTCTGATATCAGAATTTCTGATAATCTGATTAATTATATATAAACCAAACAATACATTTAATGGAACAAAATCATGTTGAGTTTGTTCATTTATTATTTTTCAGAGCATTTTCAAAAAAAAGGTTCCAAAAATTTAAGAAAATGTATACTTCTGCTTGAATTTCGGGAATTCCCGGGAAATTTACAAATTTCCCGGGAAACGGAAAATATTTTTTTTCGGGAAATTCCGGGACGGGAAATTGGACGCTCTATTTAGGACGTGCTTCGTTTTGGAGGTATTTAAGCAAATTAATTTTATAAAATCGCAATAAAATCAAAACAGCTGAATCATAAATTCTTGACTTTTTTATTAGGTCATATAAACAAATGTTAACATTGAGTGTATCCCTTTCACACCTTATGTCAATGTTTATTGGAGTAAGCGGCATACACTCAATGTTTACATTTGTTTGTAAGACATAATAAAAAAATCTAGAATTCAACTGACGGAAATTCGTCAAAATTTCTCAAGATTAATCCAATACTCTTTTTTTCAAATCAATAATTTGTGTGAGGGGGCTAACTTTAAAGACACTTTTTTGTTAATATTTTTGCTAAAAGAATACATTTTTATGTTTATCTTGAGCAGTTTCCAGAGTATCGTGACATTGCCGTGAAATTTCATTTTTTTTTGTAATTGGCATACCGCGTAATTTCGATTTTTTTTGCCGTGGAAAATCACTAGCCCTACTTATCTATTTATTCATGAGCTCAAACCAGAAGGATTTGCTCTGGAAAATATATTTGCCATGAGAAACAAATTTTCTGCATTATTTGTTTTCATTTCTGCCTAGTTATCAATATTTTTTTACTCTCTCTTATAATCTCTCATGGTCACAGAGACAAACTTAAAAGCAATTTTATGGTTTTGGAGCATGGATGCATTTTACTCACTGTCAAGGTCATGGCATCAATTGATCCTCACACTTATGTTAACCATTGCTATTGCTATTCTATACAATTTTGTTGCAAAATAATAATCAGAACCAGGAACAGATCAATTTTCGAAAAATTTAAAATTTCCCGGGATTTCCCGGGATTTTTTTTGAAAATTTCCCGTTTCCCGTGAATTTTGTAACACCGGGAAATTGGACGCTCTATTGAAGAGGTAAAATTCATCCTTCCAAAATTACACCATCCAAATTTTCACAAGTTTTTAATGTGCACTATTGAATTCTTTTGAATGGATATTGACTAAAATTTGAAACTAGAAATAAATACAGTTTATTAAAAACAAACAAAGCATCACAAACTAAAACAATACAAATAAATTCATCTATGTGCTTGATACCTTTCTAAAATCTGTACATTCCATGCTATAATTTCAAGCCTGATTTTAAATTTTTGAAACAAAAAGTATCACAAATAAAAAAAAATCAAAATGTTAATAATTTCATGTTTTATAAAGTTTTGCGTAAATTTGTGATATGCCGTCCCAAAACTAAAAATTTCGCAGAAAAAAAAATGGTAAAATTACTTCTGGAAAGGGGTACATCTTTAACGTCTGAAAAAATGTGTAATTTTACCTCTGAAAATGTATAATTTTACCACTATTCCGTTGTGATGTCACTTTTTCAGCCTAAATTGAGGTAAAATTACATCAGAAAAGAGGTAATATTCAACATTCCAAATTTACACAGAGGTGGACAAAATCGCTCTTTTTAAGGAGCCGCTCATTTTCGTTCCCTCATTAAAAAGAACCGTTCTTTTGAACGGCTCTTTCGCTCTTTTTCAAAGTTTGGATAAAAAGTGGTTTTTGAAGAATCGTGTGATTTTATAAGTTATTTCACATTGGACTTTTATAAATTATATGATAAAACAAATTAAAACTGAAAACGAGAAGATGCCCTTGGAAACCATAGGTCTTGATGGTTTCTTTGTCAAGATTTCTACTCGACCTAAACATTCGAGTAATTGAATGGCATCCAAACTTAAATCTAGGTTGCTGGAAAAATATTTTTTAATTGCTTTTATTTCTGCAAGAATTGAACTAATGCTGATGTTTTATTTGAAGAAAATATTCTGTAAACTCTTTTCTACACAAAAAAAAAATCATGGTAATATTGCATCTGGGAAGGGGTACATCTTTTATGTCAGAAAAAAGGTGTAATTTTACCTCTGGAAATGTGAAATTTTACCACTTTTCTGGTGTAATGTCACTTTTTCAGTCTAAATTGAGGTAATATTACATCATAGAAGAGGTAATATTCATCCTTCCAAAATTAAAGCTTCCAAATTTACATTATTTTTTTCTGTGTACATTCTGATTTAATCGATAAAGTCTATAAACGCTAAAGCTTCATCGGAAAAAGGGGTTTTTTTTTTTTTTCAAAAATCTCTAAACTATTTGGATCTCTAAACTATGTAGACTTTTGGTAATATTTTACAAATTATGCAATTTGAAATGCTCAAAGTCGTATTCTGATTATACTTTAGTGTACAATCAGTTGTACAATGATTTTTTTTTTCATTTTGTTTAGACAATCATCTGGGTGATAAATAGAAAGAAAGCGTTACGTGATTTTCGAATGATCCCACTTTGTTTACATCTACAAAGTAGGAGGCTGTTCAAGCACAAGCATGACTTTTTTCTTACTGGTAAATGAGCTGTTTTATAATCAGTAGTATGTGTTTTATTTTGTCTAGTTTTTGTCATTTTTTGCTGGAAAATTGTGTGTGTTTTCAAGTTTCGATCGGTTTGAAGAGGTTATTCTTTTTTTACGGGTGACAAAAAAACTGCGGCGAGAGTGTCATTCTGCGAAATCATGGATAAATTCTCTGCTCTTCATGATCCAACAAACAGAGAAGATATTCACTAAACCAGTAGATTTTAAAATAGAATCAAACAATAAAGACGGCTTCTGGATGGATTCAACCGCATCGACTCCATAAAAAACTTCCAACCATAATTAAAAAAAACGATCTCGCCTTAAATTTTCTTAACATTTCTTGACATCCTCAAAAGCCACGCATTTTTCATTCGTGAAACATAAAAAACACACACACACAATTTTTAATGATCGATAACAATACTCTCTACTTTTGGCGAACAGTAAATTGGTTCCACTTTGACAGTTCAAAATTGGGGCCGTTTTGCGAACCACTATTCAGCACCCAGACTATCATTTACTTTTGAGATAAATTTTTATTAGCATTGAAATATTTGAAATTGCATTTCCAATTCTCAAAAACAAATTTAATCCTATTTTTTTTAAATTCAATAAATTATATTTTTAACATAAATCATGCCATCTTGAAACGGTTTTTTCAAAAGACCAAAGTTTAAAAAGAACTGCAGTTTAACTTTATCAAAATTTCACTCAAGTACTTTTTGATTGCAATTTCGATTTTACATAGAAAAATGAAGTTTTTTGCGTCTAATATTTCAACAATTTGAAAAGATCAGTCATTTTTGTCAATTTGCGTAGATCCCACTGATCTCACTGTTTCGTCAAAGAAGATCAAGTTTTCCATCTTTGCCCGACATCTCCCTAAGATTGGATATCGCAATCAAGTCTTGTTCTAAATGTCTAAAGAACAAACTCAGACAAAAACAAGAATTTAATTACGACTCTTCTTTTGCCTCCAAGCTTTGTGCTCCTTATTTAGACGTCAGCTTGTCTTAAGAACTGGATCTTGCAGCATCCAGAAGTTCTAGCTCTCGCTTGCAAACCATCTGCCCCTTCAGTTTCGTCCAGATTGGGGGGCAGTTTCGCGGGTTCACACCCAGCCAATCCCACCCGAAGAGCAGCACGTTTGATTAGTTTCCCACTCGACTGGAACTGACTCAGCCAACGATTTTTTTTTAAGTGCGCCACCATGATTTGTAGTGAATTGGAGAGCGAAACCATAACTATAAACTTCAACCTTGTACGAATCGCTGCTGCTTCGCCGTTGTCAAACCATCCGATGCTTCCTTTTTCCTTAACGATTACTGGCCTTCAAAATTGAGCGATTTTTGTTTCACTCAACAGGGTGGAAAAAAACACCAATTTATACAGTTTAAAAGGAAGACCCGAGAGGTGTGCCTCGGTCTGTGTAACGTAATTATTCGCTGCCAAAGCATGGGTAAGCATTTTTTGGAGGTCTCTTGGCACGCGAAATGACATCCGGGCTGGCCGACGTTTCAGTTCAGTCAACGAAACGGTTGTTATCTGCGTTGACCGGGTTATTAGTTTTAGGTGTTTTTTTTTTTTTTTGTGTGGACAGCAAAAAAACTTCGACGAAATAATGAAACACCCGCACGCGTAACTGCAGCGAAGCGTTACAGGCTTGGTTTGGTGGACTGACGACCGGTAGTAAGTTTGGTAGCTGTGGTTGAAGGACGGTGATTTTTTTGTGTATTTAAAATATTTTTGTATTCGGTTTTATAAACTCACAACTTAGCAAATTACTGTAAAGTTTATCAAACATTTTTGAAAATAAATCATGCAAAGCAGGGCTGTGGAGTCGGAGCTGGATTTTATGAGCTGGAGTCGGAGTCGGAGTCGGAGCCGAAAACTTCTGATAACCCGGAGTCGAAGTCGGAGTCGGAGTTATCTAAAATTCAACAAAAAATATGTTGTTTTTATTGTTCAGTATTTATTATAATGCAGGTTAATTCACAAAACTTCTTCTATTTTTAATTGTTTTTTAAAGACGCATGCACTGCATTGAAATTATTTATTATTATTCAAGAAATTTATCAGATAACATTATGTTTTTGTTGTGTTGTGATTGGAAAGCTCTAATTGTGTTATTTCACTATGATGACTGAATGATAACCTGTTAATCCTCTCTTACCCAAGTATGTAGTATCATAACTCAAAAATTAATACACAATATTGGTTTTGTAGTCAGACATATTCAATTGATTATTTTTTTTTCCTATATAACCTTTTAATTAAATTTGACCAAATTTAATTCAGTTCTCTCTAGAAAAAGTACACACACAGTCATATTTTATCCCGATAGCGAATGTCTTGGAGGTTTTAAGTCAAATCATTTTTCAAAAAAAGTTGCGAGGTACATAAAAAGATTAAAAATAATGATCACTATTTTTGTTAATCGGAAAAAAAATCATAAGCTTTATAACTCTTCCATCAAATAATCAACGATTATAACAATCTTTTACTTGGAACTCAACATGCGCATTTTGTTTATCACTTTTGTTTATTAATAAGTACAAAAAGTCAAGGTGTATTTGAAACTGACAAAAAATATAAAAAAAAATTGCAACTAATTTTGAAAAAATTATTAAATATGTTAAATATATCGATTATTATAATGTTTACTATTTCTTTACTTAAATCTGGAAGTGTTGATCCTTAGAAAAATTATCGTTGAACAAATCTCATGATTTCAGTACCAAAAAGGACCTAATTAAAAAAAAGTATAAAAAATGATAGAAATTTCAATGTATTTTGCCTTCCTCACTACGGTATAATCCTGCTCTAAAATTGAACTTTTTGTTGAAAGCTCGAAAACCCACCTTGATGTATACATATCGACTCAGAATCGAAAACTGAACAAATGTCTGTGTGTATGTGTGTGTGTATGTGACCAATAATGTCACTCAGTTTTCTCAGCACTGGCTGAACCGATTTTGACCAAACCAGTCGCATTCGACTTGGTTTAGGGTCCCATACGGTGCTATTGAATTGTTTGAAGTTTCGATAAGTAGTTCAAAAGTTATGTATAAAAATGTGTTTTCGCATATTTTCGGAAGTTGAATAAAAGGTAGTAAACTGAACCAAACACGTCATGCTATACATCTTTGGTAAGGTAATCAAAAGACCTTTCCAACGAGTCCAAAACATTGAAGATCTGGCAACCCTGTCTAGAGTTCTGGCTACTTAAGTGATATTTATGTACTTTTTTTGTAGCCGGATCTCAATTAAATGTATGTAAACAATGTCCGGATCCATCATCCGACCCATCGTTGGTAAGGTAATCGAAAGACCCTTCCAACGAATCTAAAACATTGAAGATCTGTCAGTCCTGTCTCGAGTTCTGACCACTTAAGTGATATTTATGTACTTTTTTGTAGCCGGATCTCACTTAAATGTATGTAAACAATGTCCGGATCCATCATCCGACCCATCGTTGGTAAGGTAATCGAAAGACCTTTCCAACGAGTCTTAAACATTGAAGATCTGGCAACCCTGTCTCAAGCTATGACCACTTATGATACCACTTATGAGCCCTTGAGTGATATGTGTGTTTTTTGGATTCCGGAACTTAACGAAATTAGACGAAATTTGTGTGCAAACCCATCATATCACATATCACCCATTATTGGAAAAGAATGAGGAAGGCACCAACCACATAGGTGGATTAAGTTAGTTTTAAAAATAAAGATGTTGAAAAAACTGCTTTTTTGGTGGTTTTTTGCATTTTCTATATGACAGACTTGATTTTTCAGTCTCGACAATATTTTTACCGGAAAGCTTGTCCAATTTTCCATAAGTTTGCCTTTGACAGCTTTTCGATTGGATGCATGGGCTTACAGATATAAGCTAATTACATTGCTCATAACTGAAAACAGAATATTTTTTTCAGTGTGGTAGAAATCTGGATAGTAAATTATATTATAACGAGTCAAATTGAAAAGCTGTCAAATGCAAACTTATGGGAAATTGGACTAGCTTTCCGGTAAAAATATTGTCGAGACTGAAAAATCAAGTCTGTCATATAGAAAATGCAAAAAAACCACCAAAAAAGCAGTTTTTTCAACATTTTTATTTTTAAAACCGCTGTATGATCGGTTTTTGAAAATTTTGACGTATAGACCACTTTTAAAAAAACAATTTTAGCAAATGATTTTTGTATTTTTTTAGGAGAGACATACCATTCTGCATTTTTCGTGAGTCTATTTCCTCAAAAATTTTGAACGAAAAAAAATCGTGACTTCACCTTAAAATTTAACTTTTAAACATAAAAATTGAAAAATCCCATAGAAGTGGCGTGTATTTTTCTTTCAGTGCATTTTTTTTCAGAAAGCCCGTCCAATTTCCTACAAGTTTGTCTTTGACCACTTTTTGGTACGATGCAATGCCTTCGAGATACAGTCATTTTTAAATTACAGAATACAAAAATATCAAAATAACTTACGCCCTTCTCAAATGTCATTTTCGAGTACAATTGGCTCCATATACACAAAAATGGCTTATATAGGCCTAGGATAACATGTCTACATAGTCTCATTGTAATCGGAGAGGGTCGTGTACAAAAGTACCAGAAAAATTCCTGATTTGAGCTGGAATTGCTCCATAGAGTTGCCAAATAAACGTTTTGGAGTGAATATAACACCGTTTTGGGGGTCTTTGTATCAATTGAATTGATTTTCCGATGAAATTTCGTACCAACCCGGGAATATGTCGTCGGAAAATCCGCCGGCATTCGAACCGGTCCACGATTCACAGGTCAACCTATGTGCAATCGGAAAGGGCATACAATTTCCGATCTTTTGATACTCACACATCTAGGTTTTCTATAAAACCCACATTTTCAAATACCTAGGTAAAAATGTTGTTATCGTTTCGTTTGAGCAACCTGTCAAAAAGGCAAAAAAAAAAATATATGGAAAATGAAGAATGGATCAAACTTGCTTTTTGCACAGGTATTTCAAATCGTGTTTTTTTTAACTGACTTATCTTGTTTTTTCTGAATTTATTTCAGTACTTTTAGATGCATTTATTTTATTTAGTTTTTTTGTTTTTATTTAGTTGTTTAAGCCAATTCTAATCAAATTTGCAAACGAAAAATACTCTACAGATTTTTCGATAAAAATTACCCGTTTTCAAGATATAACCACTTAATGTTTAGTTTTAACTGAAAAAAAATCCCGTTTTAATTATATAAAATACTGTCCATGATTTTCCATTCTGAAAAGTTCAGAAAATTTCCAATAAAACATTCATTATTACGCCTGTTTCAAATGTTAGTCTTTTCTCAAAATTTTCTTGTTTTTCTTGAGGTCCAATCTTCAATGTCTCTTAGGCCATTTTATTGAAAAATGTTTTTTTTAGGTGACAATCATGGACACATTTTATAAAATCTAAAAACGGGTTTTTTCAGTTAAAATTAAACTTCAAGTTGGTATTTCTTGAAAACAATGTTTTTCTTATCAAAAAATGTGTTGAGTATTTTTCGATTGAAAATTTGATTTTACATTAAATATAGATTTTATGAAATTTATTCTTTTGTGGAAAAAGTTAATTTAAAAATTGGCTATCTACCTACCTACCTGAAACTATTTTTTTTCTGAATAGTCCTAATCAACACCTAAAATTTTGCCGAAGACACTAAATCGATCAAAAAATTTCGTCAAAAGCTGCAGATTTTCGAATATTAACCTACATTTTCCAAATTCAATTTGTACCAGCCTTATAATGAGCAATTCTCTACGAAATCGGTCTTTTTTCTTCAATTTTAATTTTTGTATTTTTTAATCCGACTGAAACTTTTTTGGTGCCTTCGGTATTGCCAAAGAAGCCATTTTGCATCATTAGTTTGTCCATATAATTTTCCTTACAAATTTGGCAGCTGTCCATACAAAAATGATGTGTGAAAATTCAAAAATCTGTATCTTTTGAAGGAATTTTCTAATCGATTTGGTGTCTTCGGCAAAGTTGTAGGTATGGATATTGACTACACTGGAAAAAAATTATACACGGTAAAAAAAATTTGGTGATTTTTTTATTTAACTTTTTATCACTAAAACTTAATTTGCAAGAAAAACACTATTTTTAATTTTTTTTTATTTTTTGATATGTTTTAGAGGACATAAAATGCCAACTTTTCAGAAATTTTCAGGTTGTGCAAAAAATCATTGACCGAGTTATGATTTTTTTTATTCAATACTGATTTTTTCAAAAAATCGAAATTTTGGTCGCAAAAATTTTTCAACTTCATTTTTCGATGTAAAATCAAATTTGCAATCAAAAAGTATTCTAGTGAAATTTTGATAAAGTGCACCGTTTTCAAGTTAAATCCATATTTAGGTGACTTTTTTGAAAATAGTCGCAGTTTTTCATTTTTTTAAATTAGTGCACATGTTTGCCCACTTTTGAAAAAAATATTTTTGAAGAGCTGAGAAAATTCTCTATATTTTGCTTCTTCGGACTTTGTTGATACGACCTTTAGTTGCTGAGATATTGCAATGCAAAGGTTTAAAAACAGGAAAATTGATGTTTTCTAAGTCTCACCCAAACAACCTACCATTTTTCAATGTCGATATCTCAGCAACTAATGGTCCGATTTTCAATGTTAAAATATGAAACATTTGTGAAATTTTCCGATCTTTTCGAAAACAATATTTTCAAAATTTTCAAATCAAGACTAACATTTTAAAAGGGCGTAATATTGAATGTTTGGCCCTTTTGAAATGTTAGTCTTGATTTGAAAATTTTGAAAACATTGTTTTCGAAAAGATCGGAAAATTTCACAAGTGTTTCATATTTTAACATTGAAAATCGGACCATTAGTTGCTGAGATATCGACATTGAAAAATGGTGGGTTGTTTGGGTGAGACTTAGAAAACATCAATTTTCCTGTTTTTAAACCTTTGCATTGCAATATCTCAGCAACTAAAGGTCGTATCAACAAAGTCCGAAGAAGCAAAATATAGAGAATTTTCTCAGCTTTTCAAAAATATTTTTTTTCAAAAGTGGGCAAACATGTGCACTAATTTTAAAAAATGAAAAACTGCGACTATTTTCAAAAAAGTCACCTAAATATGGATTTAACTTGAAAACGGTGCACTTTATCAAAATTTCACTAGAATACTTTTTAATTGCAAATTTGATTTTACATCGAAAAATGAAGTTGAAAAATTTTTGCGACCAAAATTTCGATTTTTTGAAAAAATCAGTATTGATAAAAAAATGCATAACTCGGTCAATGATTTTTTGCACAACCTGGAAATTTCTGAAAAGTTGGCATTTTATGTCCTCTAAAAAATATCAAAAAATAAAAAAAATTAAAAATGGTGTTTTTTTGCAAATCAAGTTTTAGTAATAAAAATTTAAATAAAAAAATCACCAAATTTTTTTTACCGTGTATAATTTTTTTCCAGTGTAGTCCGTATCCATACCTGCAACTTTGCCGAAGACACCAAATCGATCGGAAAATTCCTTCAAAAGATACAGATTTTTGAATTTTTATACATCATTTTTGTATGGACAGCTGCCAAATTTGTAAGGAAAATTATATGGACAAACTAATGATGCAAAATGGCTTCTTTGGGCATACCGAAGGCACCAAAAAAGTTTCATTCGGATTAAAAAATACAAAAAAAATCGAATGACCGAAATCCTGGAGAACTGCTCTAATCAAATTTCACCTTTCGATTTTTTGATTTTCAAAATTCATAAAAATTATTGATCAGAGAAACTTAAATTAATTCTTCCACTTTTGCTGTGTATCAACGTTGAAGTTCCGAATTAAACTTTGTTGGGATCCGTTTTGCTTGTTGATGTTTGCATAGAAAGCCATATTGCAAAATTCTATCGTAAACCTCTGACAAAATTATGTAGCATACATAGTAACGCAATTTCTTTAATGTACACAGTAAAAAAAAACACAATGTGTAAATTCACCGCTATTCAAGTGTAGCTCCATTCAAATTTACACAACTTTTGATTGTGTAAGTCTGGATAAACATAGATTGCCTACATTTAGAAGCCACTTTGCAATTCCATACAAAGAAATTCTGGGTAAAGTGTGTTTGCAACACATTGTGACCATTTTAAATTTCCTGGACGCTCACAGGTTCAAAGAGCCTGGTTTGAAACCAGGAAGCTGGGAAAAACACGCACAAAGTCTTCGATATCTTCGTTCAACAGGGGAGATATTGCGTTTGAAAATTGTCCGTGGAATGAGGTCTTGTGCGAGTAAAATATCTATATTTTATAAACCGGAAAATACCGTCGTTGCCCCAGTAACCGGACGGTCCTCGTCGTCGTCGTTCACCGATCAATCACGGAAGGAATCATATTTTGATGTGCCTGTTTGGGTAACCTTGTGTGTGTGCATGTTTTCATTCACGTGGGAAGCTCTAAAAGAGTGTTTGTGAACATATTTTCTCTGTTCGTCGTCGTGGAGCAGTTTTTTTTTAAATCTCCCACTGCAAAGTGCGGAATCATGTTGTGTTTTCGTGGCTGAGAGTGTTTTTTAATGGTTCGTTTATCAATATTTGAAAAATATTGTTCCGGGAGCTTCACGGGGAAGCGATGTCTGATCTTTACCTGCGGGAAGACTGTTGTTTTGGTGGAGTTTTAGCTTTTTTTTTGTGTTTCGTAGATTTTGTTCTTTGAATTTTCTGTAAAGAAACTCAGAGAATGTTACCAACGTGGATTCTAATCGCAACCTGTACCAGTGAACACGTGTATCCACACGTGCTGTTTAGAAGATTAAAACGTGATTAGCGCGTACCTATCACACTCGTTCTGTGTTTTGAAACGCAGTCTTTTCCAAAATAGAACCTGAAACCTGGTTTGTGTTACGTAACCGCTATGTTACGTGATCGATCCCTGCTAGCCACAGAATCAGCATCCGGACACGTGAGCCGATTTGTCGGTAGGTACCTGCTATTAACGGCAGCAACGGATGTTTTGGTAAAGCTTAAAAACCCAGCACCCGTAGCCTGTTCAAAACGAGAACCGATGATGATGGAGCATGGGCATGATTATGTTTCCAGAACTCGTTCGGGATTACTCAAACTGGAAGATTTGGTTATGCTCTGGCAACAGGACTTCATAATGTGCAGTGGGAAAAGTAGGTACTGTTTTCAAATTTATTTAGTTTCTTCCAATATTACAAAATTAACTAACAAGAAAACAAAAAAGAAGCGGATTATTTTTATTTGAACTCAATTGAAACGAATTCCTACCTACAAAAGATTAGTCACGTAAGCTGTCAAAGTATCTCAAAAACTAAAAAATCTCTTTGGTCCGGGTTCTCCTTCCAAAGAATGTTTAATAGGGCCAATTTGATAGCTTACGTTTAAACATGTCAATGAAAATCCTTTACTACGATTATGCAAACTGACTTTTGCTTGGGCACATGAGGGGTTTTTACTTGTGACTTAACCGAAGTAGCCTTCTGTTTGTTTCAAGACGCTTTGAAAAGGTGGACTTATTTTTCTTGTCAAATTTTCATTTGTGATTTAATGAAAATACCTGATTATTTTTTTTTATTAATTCTTCCAAACATAACATTTATCTTCAAAAAATCGCCAAACTTGAAGTCAAGTTTTGTTCAATTCCAAATATTCCCACCTTTATGTGCATCATCTTGATTCCATCAGTCGTGCCTCTTGACGAGCCGACTGTCGAACGAAATACGTAAAACCAATTAAAAGTTATAACAGTAATCCCTCTTATCGGGCAAATTCTACATGATGCGCTTACGTGTACAGTGCATTCCGCTTCCCTCTCTGTATACGCTCTTTTCAGATGTTTTGGCAACGCACAAAAGGT
Source organism: Culex pipiens pallens (assembly GCF_016801865.2). Taxonomy (NCBI): domain Eukaryota; kingdom Metazoa; phylum Arthropoda; class Insecta; order Diptera; family Culicidae; genus Culex; species Culex pipiens. The sequence goes on from NC_068939.1 coordinate 38,691,553, forward strand.
TGGCAGGTGCGCAGTTTCCGTCCATTCATGAAGTTTTGAGGCACTGTGCAAATTTTGCACGGATTTCAATGCAATTCAAATGTGGTCCTACCGATTCTTGGTGCAAATATTTCACAGTGTCCCCGGAAGGGCGTCGGTATCGTTTTCGTCGAACTGCATACGCGAGTGCGGTAAAGATTCACACACTCCAACTGCAAAAGTGGCGTCCGTGTGTGCTACATTAACCTTTATTTGTTGAATTTATAATCCAATTAGTGAGTGCACACAGTTAAAAAACAGTAATTTTCCCTCAATTTAAATGGAACATGTAAAATTACACAGAAAAAGATGTAATTTTACACACAAAAAAGTCGAAAGGATAATTTCGAAAAGTCGAAAGGATAATTTCGAGGGGATGCACACTATCGAAATATCAAAACAAGGATTATGTTAGATGATGGTCCTCGCATGAAGATGTAATCCTTTCCAGCTAGTAACAGGATCTTGCATTCTGGCGAACTTGACGAATTGGTTTCAATTTGGTTCTATTTTCCATTGCATATTTGAAAACCAATCCTGCTAGTTAAAATGTTGCAAATTTGTTGCTGCCAAAAACATTTATTTTTTTAAATTTTGAGCATCTCTTGTTGAACGAAAAACTTCACCATTATTTTTTTTTGTTTTCTCTGATTGTGTATGTTTCTAAAGTTATTTTTTTCCAATATAAATAATAAATTGTTTTATGTGGAAAATTATCAACATATTGTTATTATTTTTTACATCATGTTATTATTTATACATAATTTATTCTAGATTGTGGTAATGTTTCCGTGAATTTTCCCAATCTTTTAAAATATTTTAGTCTCGTAATATGGTTGTTACCTGAGGATCTCTACGATTTCGCAAATCGACTTTTCGTTGTAATTTTTTTTATTTGGTTGAAACTCATGGATTTTTTTTATTCATTCCCTATGTCAAAAGAAGTCATTTTGCATTCCTAGTTTTAGGGGCTGGTCATACAAAACTGGTATGTTAATGTATGAAACTCTTTACCATGTGAAGGGATTTTCTGATCGATTTGATGTCTTGGACAAAGTTGCAGGGAATGTTGAGGACTTTTCGAGGAAAAATAAGTACACGAAATCAATTTTTTTTGTTTTTTTTTTCACGACTAAACATTAAACAAGTATTATGTTTAATTTCGATTTTTTTATATGTTTTAGAAAACATAAAAAATACTTTCAGTCCAGACTCGATTATCTGAAGCTTCGATTATCCGAAGTGAAATTTTTTCGAGGCCTTCGAATAATCGAGTTTGGACTGTATTCAATTTTTAGTCATAAAAAGTACCGTAAAACGGTAAAACGGGGTGACTTTGATAGCCGGGGTGACTTTGACAGGCTTGCGATTTTTTCGCAAAATGAAGAGTACTGAGTACTGTCATACTGACCGTGGTTGAGAATGTTCAAAGTACCTCAAGAAGAACTTTTCATAAAAGTTTGAAAAGTTTTTTAAAGTAAGTTAACTATAGTTAAGAAAATGTTGATGAAAGTCATTATTTTAAACTTCTTAAAGTGTCATGATTTTCTCAATGAACATGATTTTGAATCGGAAAATGGAATACATTTTAGGATTCTTTGGACAATTTTAACAGGTTAAATAAGTCTTTAAATATTAAATGATATGTGTTTTGAAACACAATTAATAAAAATTTCCAAATTTATAGGCAATTTCAGTTTAACAAATTTCATGTAAAATGTGAAAACTTGTGAGTCGTGCTTCGGATTCAGTATAAATGCAATATATATCGATAATTTTATAAACAAAACTAGTTTTAACAAATTTCAGGCAAAATTCCGACTTTTTATTATTTTTACCTAAATTTAGATGTATTTTGTTTTAAAAGCTAATAAACTTAGTTAACTAAATATAAACATTGATTTTTTTTCCTTAACAGCTATATCAGCTGCTTTAGTGATGCTAAATTCGACGTACAAATAAAGTTTGATCATCTTAAATATGATTTTAACAAAAAAAAAAAACTATTACTGTCAAAGTCACCCCGGAATTTAAACTAAGAATTTTTAACGTAACTTTTTTTCTAAACACTATTGAAAAAACTTTTTTTTCCAAAATAGTGCATGGACTTTGTGTGTACAAGTACATGTTTTAAAAATAATAATCTTGAAAAAAAACCTTACCTATTGGAAAATATTCCAAAAAAAAATTAAATCCTATCAAAGTCACCCCGCTTTACGGTAAAGGATTTGGTGTTTTTTAGAAGACATTACATGATTTTTGAATAATAGTTTTTTTTTGAAAATATGCGGACAAATTTTTTTTTAAATGTTTTTCAAAGTCGAATTGCTTTGAAAAATGATTTTTAACATTTTTTGTCCAGTCAATCGAAAAGTACTTTGAAAACATGATTTTATGTGTAATTCAACCGTTTACATCGAATCTCAAGTTTACATAAACTGAGTTTACATGTGATTCATCTTTTCCGTGTCGAGTAAATTCACACTTTTTTTTTCTTTGTATAGCAATTTTTAGGTATTTATTTTCGATATTGTTTTGTTGTTTGCATTTTTTATATACTTCTTGAAAAAAGCACCTCTGATTTTTATTTCGAAAAGCTGAGAAAATTTTCTACTCTACTTCTTTTTTGAAAATTGGACAGTGTCTGAGATACAGCCTCACATAGAATTTGAAACGATGAAAATGAGTTTTTCTAAGTGACATTTAACCTGTAATTTTCAACAACCGATATTCGGGAAACTATTTGTCTAATCTTCATGAATATTTTGCAAAAATTGTTGATCTATTCAATAAAAATTATTTCTAAATTTTAAAATCAAGCTTAACTTTTGAATAGATTTAAAAATAGCAAGTTTTCGTGATTTCATATTTTAGACCATTATAAAATTTTTGAATTATTTTTATTAAACAAATCAGAAAATTTGATAAAAGTTTCAATTTTTAACGCTGAAAATCGGACAAATAGTTTCCTAAGTATCATCAGTTGAAAATATCATTTTCATCAATGCAAATTTTTTGTGATCCTGTTTATCAGAAACAAAATTGCCCGATTTTCAAAGTTTCAGAGGTGGTTTTTTCAAGAATTATTTTTAAAACTCAAAAATTCTAAAATGAATTGAAAATTTATACCTAAAAGTAGCTGGGTAATTCTCCGCCAACTCACACAGCAGTTGCCCCGACCCCTCTTCGATTTGCGTGAAGGGGTAACTTTTGTCCCTGATCACGAATCCGAGGTCCGTTTTTTGATACCTCGTGACGGAGGGGCGGTACGACCCCTTAAAATTTTGAACATGCGAAAAAAGAGGTGTTTTTCAATAATTTGCAGCCTGAAACGGTGATAAGAGTGCATAATTGGCAAAGGGAGCGCGTGGTCGTAAACATATTCGGAGTGAAAAGTGATTTTTTTTTGTTGTTTGCCTTTTGTTTCGCATTTTTGTCGTGTATTGTGTGCTGCGAGGAGAAGATTGCCCTCTGAAAATGCAGCGTTATCAGTGCATAATTGACAAAGGGAGCGCGTGGTCGTAAAAAAATATTCGGAGTGAAAAGTGATTTTTTTTTTGGTATTTGCCTTTTGTTTCGCATTTTTGTCGTGTATTGTGTGCTGCGAGGAGAAGATTGCCCTCTGAAAATGCAGCGTCATCAGTGCATAATTGGCAAAGGGAGCGCGTGGTCGTAAAAAATATTCGGAGTGAAAAGTGATTTCTTTTGTGCCCTTCTTTCTAAGCCCTTCCTATATCATCGTTGATCGGAAGGCACGGCGTCGGGTGGATTGTGTTTAAATTTTTCGAATAAGGTTTTATTTTTTGCCATTTCTATATAATGAATGAAAGACGCACTGACAATTTGGATCGTTGAGTTAATAGTGGAGCAAAATAACTGTGTGTGAGTGAGTTTTTGTGTTAACCAGAAAGACCTTCCCATAGCATCGTTGCTCGGAAGGCTCGCCGACGGGTCTGTTATGAAAGTCCTCCCAATAGCATCATAGCTCGGGAGGCATCGAAAAGCCAATACCTTATCCTACTAACCCAAAAAAATATTAATCACGTGATGCTTGAAGGAGATGCTGTGGATTCAACGGTCTCAAGCGGTATCAACAAGTATATAGCGAAAAACTATGTGCTTGATGAGTCTGCAACTTCAACTATCGGACTAACATTCCTCCCTTTCGTTGAACTGCAGGCTTCTTGGGAGGGCGCCGGTATTGACTAATAAAGTAGGGATCTTCAGAGGTTAAACAGTGAACGGATGGTTGGCTCCCACTGATCATTTTTGATTCATTGTTTAACTTCAGCTGATCTGTCAATAACGGAGTAGCAGCTCATTGGCAGTCAACCATGCTCATGCTCATGCTCATGCTCATGCTCAATTTGCAGCCTGAAACGGTGATAAGATAGAAATTTGGTGTCAAAGGGACTTTTATGTAAAATTAGACGCCCGATTTGATGGCGTACCGTAAAACGGGGTGACTTTGATAGCCGGGGTGACTTTGATAGGTTTGCGATTTTTTCGCAAAATGAAGAGTACAATTAAAATACGTAAGGAATGGTTTAGAAACATACTGACCGTGGTAGAGAAGTGTTCAAAGTACCTCAAGAAGAACTTTTCATAAAATTTTGACAAGTTTAAAAAGTTAGTTAACTATAGTTAAGAAAATGTTGATGAAAGTCATTATTTTAAACTTCTCAAAGTGTCTTGATTTTCTCAATGAACATGATTTTTAATCGGAAAACGGAATGCATTTTCGGATTCTTTGGACAATTTTCCACTAGGAGAAGGTTAAAAAAGTTTGTAAATAATAAATAATATGTGTTTTTGAAACACAATTAAAAAAATCTCCAAATTAAAAGGCAATTTCAGTTGAACAAATTTCATGTAAAATGTGAAAACTTGTGATTCGTGCTTCGAATTCAGTATAAAATGCAATATAAATCGATAATTTTACAAACAAAACTAGTTTTAACAAATTTCAGGCAAAATTCCGACTTTTTAACAATTTTACCTAAAATTTATATGTATTTTGCTAAAAAGTTTATACACTTAGTTAACTAAATATAAACATTGATTTTTTTTCTTAAAAACTATATCAGCTACTACAGTGATGGTACATTTAGCGTATAAATAAAGTTTGAACATCTTAAATATGATTTTAACAAGAAAAACTATGACTATCAAAGTCACCCCGGAATTAAAACTAAGAATTTTTAACGTAACTATTTTTCTAAACATTATTGAAAAAACTTTTTTTCCGAAATAGTGCATGGACTTTGTGTGGTCTACCCCAGTACATGTTTTAAAAATAATAATCTTGAGAAAAACCTTACCTGTTGGAAAATATTCTAAAAACAAATCGAAATCCTATCAAAGTCACCCCGGTTTACGGTACTCAGAATTCTGAAAAAACGTATTTTTCATCGAAAAAAACATCAAAAAAGTTTTTAAAACTCTGCCATTTTCCGTTACTCGACAAATATTCAGGTTCGGTTCTGGCAAACCGGAACGTCCAAAATGTTATTTTTGCCTTCCTCACCTTACTGAGGAAAGGCTATAAAATCACTCGGAAAATGAACTTCTTAATTCGACCTTGTAGACCCACCTTCACGTATACCTATCGACTCAGAATCAAATTCTGAGCAAATGTCTGTGTGTGTGTAGGGATGTGGGTCTGTGCACCAAAAAATATGCACTCGATTATCTCAGCACTGGCTTAACCGATTTGGACCGTTTTAGTCTTATTCGATTTGTCTTGGGGTCCCATAAGTCCCTATTGAAAATTATGAAGTTTAGTAAAGTACTTCAAAAGTTATGCTAAAAAAACGATTTTGGCGTATGTCCGGAAGATTGTAAAAAGGGTGGTTTTTGCAAGAAATCCTATCATGTTATACATTTTCAGAAAGGTATTTAAAAGACCATTCCAATGAGCCCAAAACATTGAAGATCTGACAACCCTATCAAAAGTTATTAGCACTTAAGTGTTATTTATACACTTTTTGGAGGCCGGATCTCAGATATTTCAACGAAAATGATGTCCGGGTCCATCATGCGACCCATAGTTAGTTAGATAATCGAAAGACCTTTCAAATGAGCCTAAAACATCAAGGATCTGAAAACCCTATCAAAAGTTATTAGCACTTAAGTGTTATTTATACACTTTTTGGAGGCCGGATCTCAGATATTTTAGTAAAAATGATGTCCGGGTCCATCATGCGACCCAACGTTAGTTAGATAATCAAAAGACCTTTCAAATGAAATGCGAACTATCGTTGGATAGGTTTTTTTTATCAGACTTTGCCGATGAGCCAGAAATATTGAAGGTCTGCGAACCCTATCAAAAGAAATTAGTAATAAAGTTGATTTGTTAAACATGTTAAGGGAATGTTGATATTTTTACTGAATGTATTGACTTTATGAATGTGAGGAAGGCACCAACTACCTAAAGGTGGATTAAGTAACGTTTTTTAAATATATATTACGCATACACGGCACAATTTCGCTTATGGCAAAACTAGCGAGTCATGTCGGCCAGAACCGGTTAACCTGGAACCGATTCTCGGATATCCGTAGAGTGGCAAATTGAACAATTTTGATGTCACCCCATCGCGTGGCATAACAAACGTCATGAAATTAAAGGATATGACAGTATATTGACATGCCGTTGTTCCATGACTCATTCCGGTCACTGCAGAACCGGTTACCGATGGCCGCTTGGGGAAACTTCTCGAGTATGGCAGAAACCTTATCATGCGACATATCAAACTTCATGAAATTGAAAGATATTGCAATTTACGGTAATGCCGTTGTTTTCTGACCCATCCTGACCAATCCGGAAATAAGACACTTTCGAAACACGGAAGAAACCATATCATGCGATATATCAAACTTCACACGCTGTTGTTCCGTTAGATCGGCTACATTTACAACCAAAATAATTAAAAATACAATTCAACTGTCTGAATTCCGAAGAATATCGCCACAATTCATAGGATTTCACAGTCAATAAAGATAACATCCCACAAAAGAAGAAAGATTTGATAAAAGTGAAAGGACCAATAAAGTGTCTCTTCAGCTGGTCAAGTATTTCCGCCGTCCTTGGCAATCGCAAATGTTTGCGAAACAATTCCGTAATCGGTTTTGTCGATTCGTCCCTTTTACGATTGCCTTCCACATAAAAATGTTTATAAATATGAGGATTGTGGCGGATTATGATCCCACCGAGTATGTGGGAATACTTTGGACATTAAAGCTGGTGATTCCCTCAACATTTTTTTGCCAAGAATAATTTTCGGACAACTCCCGGGAGGGACACCTCCACTAATTGCTTCAATTTGCTCGCACGAAACTCGCCCCCCGTCCGTGTGGAAGATGACACTTTTAATTACTTTAAGACGATTCAATTAAATCAACAAACTTTTGTTTGAAATCGTGCCGGAACAACTTATCCCAGATGACGCGCCCCCCCTCAAAGTATCCGCCTTAATCAGTCGAAATTGAGAATAATCACGATTCGGCTCGAGCAGGGGGATTTTCGTCTTCTTTGCAGGCGTAAGAAAAATCTATCAATTTTCCACCGTCCGCCACTGTCCTCTTTCTGGGTTTGGATTTCTTGGATTTTCGGATCGGACAGGCAGGCAGGGGGATGAGCTTTATGGGTCACGTCCGAAATTGACTCCGCGCTATACTCTGGGCTGGCGAAAGTGTCCGTCCATGTAAGTACTTTCTTCCCCCCACCAGTAGAGAGTGGGGTGTCCCCCGGGGGGAATTGATCCCGGAGCAAGCGTTCATTAATGAGTTTCAATTTTCTGCGAAAGGGAACGGGGGATTTTCTGTTTCTGGATTGTGGGAAAAGGTTGAAATTTGGGTTCCAAAATTGTTTCTTTTTTGTATCATTTTATTAGAATATGTAGCTCTCTCAAGACTAAACATTGTAAATCATTTTCTTTAATTGTCAGTCTTATTTATTTCCAATAAAGTTTAATGCATTTTCAATTTTTTCCTTTGTTGTTTTCATTTAATTATAATAGAAGTTGTCCATTTTCTCTTGTATTATCCCACATTCCAATTCGAACTCCCTCACCCTCCAAAACCAGACATATCCGGAGATGATGGGTTCTCCGGGTGTGATTTGTAGCTTTGTCATAATCATCATCGTCGTCGGTTGGATCCATCGGGCATCGTCATCATTGGCACACTGAAAGCCATCCGGAACCGAGCACCAGCCCACGTCGCAATGAAACCGGATCAAGATTTATTAATCGCAATCAAGCCGGGCTGAACAAACAAAACACTGTCGCTTTCTGGGAGAGGTGGGGATGTTTTTGGGTGGGTTTCTGGGAGTTTCGGTACGTGTGTGGTTGATCTGAGGCCGAAGCAAGCAACATCGAATATCCTTTTGGGCCGCTCGCTCGCCATAAATATGTGGAATTGCGGGTGAGTTTGCCTTTTGGAAAGGATTCATCGATTGGTTAGGGTGGTGCTGAAATACAAATGGATCGTAAAATGCTTGTAGGTTTATTGAGATAAAACAAGAAAAGGTATCATCAGACATAATAAGGCCAAATAAGACAAGATAAGATATTAAAACTGATTAATTTATAAATTATTTCTTAGTACAAAAAGGTATAAAATTTGCTTATGGATCTGACTTTTTCGCTTAGATATAAAATTAAGATGCTGTTCATGGAAATATGCAGCCTGAGTGCATTCGAAATAATCTTAGAAATCCCTAAATCTCAAACTCACCTATTCCATTGATTCCTACTAACTTTGCTACTCATAACCGCAAAGTTTTTTCACATCAAATTTTGACAATTTTTAATTTTTTTGACCGAAGAACTTCTTTTTATCATGGAGATTCGGTAAACCAGACAAAATATGATTTTTATCCTATAGATTTTGAGATGAAACATTTTGAGCAGTTGAGCCATGATATTTGGTTTAGTATTTTTTGATTTAATTGAAAGTTTTTCTCATGCATTCCTTTTATTAAGAAGCGATTTTTTTTTTCTTTACAAGTTTACATTCATTTCAGCATGCTGATAATACAAAATGGCGATTGTGATTGCAGTCCAGACTCGATTATCCGAATCCTCGACTATCCGATGTTTCGATTATCCGAAGGTTTGTAAGGGGCTTCGGATAATCGAAACACGAACAAAAAAAATCGCATTTTTTTTATTTTCTTACTTTTAACATCAAATTTGAGCTCTGCGACCATTTTTTATTCAAATTTGAATGGTTGATTGCCGATTAATTAAAAAAAAGCATTTTTTCAATATTTCATTACACCATTTTGGTCGCCATCAAGGGTTAAAAAATTCCAAATCACTTTAGAGTAGCTAAGGGATCATACTAAAGCTTAACAACCAAAAATAAGACAATGGAATTTTTTGTTTCGTGATTCGATTATCCGAAGTTTCGATTCTCCGAAGTGAAAGTTTGGCAAGGCCTTCGGATAAGTCGGATAAGAGACGAGTCAGAAAATCTTTATCTTGAGAAGGGATTTTCTTATCGATTTGGTGTCTTGGGCAAAGTTGTAGGTTATGACCAGCCTTTTCAGTTAAAAAGGTACTCGAAAAGAAAATCCCTATTTTAAAATTTAACTTTTCATCATATAAAATTAAATTAGAAAAAAGGCTTTCTTATTTTAGAAATTTTTTGTAAGGAGATAGTGCAAAATCTAATGAACTTGTCCATACAAGTCTTTATATAAATTTGGCAGCTGTCAAAATAAAGATGGTTTGTATTTTGGGAAGGGATTTTCCAATCGATTTGGAGTCTTCAGCCAAATTGTAGGTTATTATGAGCAAAAAATGTGGACAGTCTACAAAAGTTACTCACATTTTTAATTAACTTTTTTCACAAAAGTTGAAATTCTCAATCACCATATTTTTTAATATTTTTTTATGTGTTTTGTTGGGGCCCAAAAAATGCAAATCCGACTAATAGGGTCATAAAGCCCTATATAATTTTTTATTTGTAACGTTAAAAAACATGCTTAAAAACTATTTCTGATTCCTTTTTTGTTATTTTGAAGCAAAAAAAAAAAAGTTGACAGGACAACCCCCTTGGGAAGAGCTGTCAAGTACACTAAAAAAAATCATGGTAATATTACATCTGGGAAACGGTACATCTTTTATGTCAGAAAAAATGTGTAATTTTACCTCTTAAAATGTGTTATTTTGTCACTTTTCTGGTGTAATGTCACTTTTTCAGTCTAAATTGAGGTAAACTTAAATCATAAAAGAGGTCATATTCAACCTTCCAAAATTACATCTTCAAAATTTACACATTTTTTTACCTTTTCTGTCAAGAAGGCCTGCGAGGTTAATTTTTCAATATTTGATTTAAAAATCCATTTTTATCCTTTTATTCATCCATTCATCCACGACAAAGGGATTTATTTGAATCAGAAAAATAAGCTTTATCGTTGTGAACAATTATATCAACAATCTAAGCTTAATTTTAGGACACAATTGTTCCTGTAATGGCATTGTAAACAATTAAAATTGAGAATTACAGTCCAGACTCGATTATCCGAAGTTCGATTATCCGAAGGTTTGTATTAAACTTCGGATAATCGAATAACGAACAATTATTTTGGTCGTTTTTTCCTTTTTCTTGTTTTAAGCATCAAATTCAAGTTCTGCGATCCCACTTTAGTCAAATTTGAATAGTTGATTGCCTATAGAATAATAAATTGCATTTTTTCAATATTTGGTCACCGTCATATTGGCCCCCCTTTTGGATTTAAAATTTTTAAATCACTTTAGCGTAGTTTAGGGGTCATAAATAATCTCAAATAAGACAACGATTTTTTTTGTGATTCGAATATCCGAAGTGAAATATTTCCGAGGCCTTCGAGTCTGGACTGTATTCAGCATTTCTCCACGAAAACAGCATGATTAAAAAAAAATAATCTCCGATCGGGCTCAAAATGATTTCTAGGGTTTCCTTGGTCGAAATAATTAGACCCGTATTTTTTTTTTTGTTTGGCCATCAGGGTGACCTACACCGTGTTAGGGTGGTCCGTAAAATGTAAATTTTCGTCGAACCATTTTAACCGATTTTAGCTGCCTTGGATGCAAACGAAAGGTATTAGACAGGATTTTAGGGAAAATAGTTTTAAAAAGCAAAGCCATCCACTTTAACGACCCCGGGTGTTTTGCGGTCTATGTTTCAAGTTTCTTCCCATTTCTAGGCGGCCGAAGATTATGTGTGGTGAGTCACCCAAAACTTCTTTTTACGCAAATAGACCGACGTTATACTTCCCCATCCGATAGCAGGCGTGATCAGGCATATATCGTCTTGAAAAATGCCACCGGGTCGGTCAGGGATTGAACCCAGGCCTTACTGGGGTGAGAGGCTACCACGCTAACCACTGCACCACCGGACCCGGCCAGGAAAAATAGTTAGAAGTTCCAAATATCTAGCCCAACATTTGAAAAGGACGAATGCAAATTTTTAATGCTGATTTTAAGGTCTCGGGACCAAAGAGCCTATATCTGAAAATATTTTTATCGAGTTCCTTGGAAAATTTCAGATAATATAACAAAAAATTGTTAAGCAATGTTTCCAATATTCCGAGATAGAATTTTTTTTAATAATTTAATCTACATACAGCAAATCCCCACGAAAACAGCATGGAAAAAAACAAAAGTGCTCGGATCGGGCTCAAAATTTTTCTGGGGGTTCCCTGGCCAAAATAATTAGACCCGTATTTTTTTGTTTGGCCATTAGGGTGACTTACGCCGTGTTAGGGTGGTCTGAAAAAATGGCCATTTTCGTCGATTTTCGCAAAAACCAATTTTTTCAAAAAATTATAACTCCTCGCCATTTCAACCGATTTCAATTGTCTTATACGCAAATGAAAGGTGATAAGTTGGCCTTTCAAAGAAAAATAGTAAGAAGTTTCAAAAATCTAGCCTAACATATGAAAAGGGCGTATGAAACTTTAAAATGCCGTTTTGACGGTGTCTGGACCAAAGAGCCTATGTCTGGAAATATTTTTATCGGATTCCCCGGACATTTTTACATAATATACTAAAAAATGGGAGGAGTTCATTAACAGGATTCCGAGATATGATTTTTTGAAAATAAAATCCGTGTTTTTCGACGCGCCGCGCGCAAAAACCGGAAAATGACGAAATCGGCAAAAAATCAACGTTTTTCACTAAAACTGCGATAACTTAAAAATTTCAGCGATGACCTATACATGTCTGGGTACCAAAAGTTGCGTCTTTCAATGACGAAAATTTTGGTACCCAGACATGTATAGGTCATCGCTGAAATTTTTAAGTTATCGCAGTTTTAGTGAAAAAAGTTGATTTTTTGCAAATTTCGTCATTCTCCGGTTTTTGCGCGCGGCGCGTCAAAAAACACGGATTTTATTTTCAAAAAATCATATCTCGGAATCCTGTTAATGAACTCCTCCCATTTTTTAGTATGTTATGTAAAAATGTCCGGGGAATCCGATAAAAATATTTCCAGACATAGGCTCTTTGGTCCAGACACCGTCAAAACGGCATTTTAAAGTTTCATACGCCCTTTTCATATGTTAGGCTAAATTTTTGAAACTTGTTACTATTTTTCTTTGAAAGGTCAACTTATCACCTTTCATTTGCGTATAAGACAAGTGAAATCGGTTAAAATGGCGAGGAGTTATGATTTTTCGAAAAAAGTGGTTTTTGCGAAAATCGACGAAAATGGCAATTTTTCAGACCACCCTAACACGGCGTAGGTCACCCTAATGGCCAAACAAAAAAATACGGGTCTAATTATTTCGGCCAGGGAACCCCCAGAAAAATTTTGAGCCCGATCCGAGGACTTTTGTTTTTTTCCATGCTGTTTTCGTGGGGAATTGCTGCATAATTTTAGTATAACTACTAAAAGTTGTTCACAAAATACTGTATTATTTCGATAGTACTCTAATTTTCAAATTTGAACGAAGCGGAATTTAGTATGCTTTTTCACTGTATTACAGTTTTAATTTGGAAAAAAAACTAAAAACTTCACAAGATACCTTATTTTTCAAAAATGCTCATATTTTTTAAATTTGCAATATGGGTTTCAAACGAAATAAAATTTTGTATGCATTTCCACTTTAGTAACCTTTTTTTCGAAAAATACAAAAAATTTAAAAGAATACCGTATTTTTTTCGAAAAATACTAAAATTTTCAAAATTTGGAATTTGGGTATCAAACGAAGCGAAATTTGGTATGCATTTTTACATTTTAAGAGTTTTTTTTTAAATATAAAATTCTGAAATTATCACAAAATATCACAAAAATATGAAAAAATTAAATTGAAATGAAATAAAAAAAAATCCATTGTAAAAACTGGTGTAAATGGATAAAACACCAGTACAGTAGTTTTTCAATCATGAGCTATTTTTTTAAAGATTTTTTTTCGAACGAAAAAACTTTTGCGTTTTTGAGCTTTGAAATTTTACATCAATTCAACTTTTTTTAATCAAGAATAAACCTACTAAGAAGTTTTTTTTTCCTGAAATGGCCTTTACTCGGCGCACTACAACAAGATTGTAGTGAAGAACTTTTCGATTAGAAAAATAATTTTCACATTTTGACATTGGGTCTGGAAGTCTGGAACCAATTAGAGAACTACTTAGACACAGAGTACATTGTGACTCAGATGTTGATTGATGTGAGAAGAAATGTCAATTTTAAAATTAATTCCCCTGAAAGAGGACCACCCCATCTATCAATTCGTCCCAAGGGGACGAAAAGTAACACCATCATCATCGTCGTCAACGTCGCCTCAATTTGCCAACACTAACCACTCGTTCTGGCGGTTAGACAATGCTCTGATTTGGCTCTCCAGAAACAATACATGACACTTGTATGATGTCATTGCGGGCAACAATTTGATATAATAAATTACATTTCGAGTTTGATTTCTCATCCATGCATGAGATTCCGGATCCCGGCGGCCACGTATCCTCTTTTCCCCAGGGAAGTGGGAGGTAGGGTGGGCATGGCAAAGGGTGGTTTGGCGTTGGTTACATAAAAAAATGTCCCCGACCCATTTTGCTCGGGCAAATGGAAGGAGGAAGGATTCAATTTGCTGGCCAGAACACACACACACCATATGGATCGCTGGCGACGCCATGCTGGCCACACTGCTGCTGTCCAGAGAGTGTCCGGTATCATGACTAAACACATCCAATTCGTCTTGCGTTCCGGTTACGTGGTACTCTCTCTATATGGACAGGAACAGGGATATCGGACAGCGTGTGTCATCATCATTGTGGCCATTGTGAGAGGACACCATTGGACAGTGGATGGTTGACAAAACTTAGTTTGATTGATTTTGTTAATATTAAGTAGTTACATTATTTTTCAACATATTGCTTTTGATTTTTTCACAAAATTCGGCTCTGCAATAAAACCCATTCGAAAATGAAACTCTCCCCAAATTCCAGGTACTTAAAAGAGACAGGCGCTCAACCGCGGAGTACCGGCCCCGTCAATTTTGGATCAATTACGGAGATCCAGATGACAGCTAGCCACCGCCTCCCCCCGCGAAATGACCAAATATGCGGAGTGCGATATGGGCGCGTTCGATCGTAAATCACGACGAATCAAATGAAGAGTGCTTTCGCTTCGTCCAAAGTGTCACTTTTGGGACCGGTCATCAACGAGAGGGATGGTCTATTTGGGTGGGGCAATTTGGCAGTTGTTGACAAAATTTGAGAGTAAAAATGTTTGATAATTGTCGACATCAATAATAAAATTAAAAAAAAAAAATCTAATTTTTGATCCACAAATTATTCAGAATTTCACCCTCAAACTTGTTGCAGTAGAAGGCAGAAAAGGGCATCACTCTGCGGTTGATGCAGGAATTTCACTTTACGAAAGGGAGTAGTAGAAAGCTCACGTTTCGCGATTATTGAAGGGCGCTAATTGAAACTTGATGAAGAGTTTCCAATCAGTCAGTCGGACAGATAGACAGAAGGACAGAGACGGACAACGCATCGAGCGCGTATTGGTGATGATTAGTTTTGGTCGAATTGAGTGATGTTAAGTCTTGCTGGTGAGTGTAGCAGCTAGTGGATAAATGAAGTAAAATGTAAATTTTAAGTTGGGGACGAAAATGTGCGTCAAAATCTAGTTTTGAAACCAGAAAGATATCAAAATTAGATATAAATTAAATCTATTGAAAACAAATTGTATTTAAGCAGATTCACATCTGTCTCTTGTAAAAAATCTCAATTTTTCATGTAGTGGAAAGTATATTGATTTTCATCATAAGTCAAAAGTTTACGCTACTCCTTTTTCAAAATATTCATTTTTAAATCGGTGTCAATTTATGTTTTCGTCATTTTTTTCTAACAAATCTTAAAGATTGAAGAACCATTAGAGTACTCTATGTTTTCACAAATTGACTTTCATTCTATTTTTTTGATTTTCTGATCATCCACCAATCTACAAGGACTATTCAGAAAAAATAGACACACGGAAAAAACGATGGTTTTATTTTACTTTTTATCACATAAAATTAAACTATTATTTTTTTGATTTTTTAGGGACCTAAAAAGGCATCCCGGGCAGACGGTAATAACAAAATTCATGCCATTTCAATAACAAATACTGTTAAAATAACAGAAAGTGTTATGGAATATTCTTGCAAAATCCATTTTTGCATAAGAGTTTGATAACAGTTTATGTTATCATAACAAAATTTGTTATTGGTCTGATATTGGTTGAAAGCCAAAACAACTTGGGAATAACATGTTTTGTTATGGAAGAATACCGCCAACTGTTATTGGGATGATCGGATTAGTTGTTAAAATAACAAAAAATAATAACAAAGATTTGTTCGAAGAATAACTAAAAATGTTATTAGTCTGTTATTACAATAACAATCCAATAACAAAAAAAATCATAACGACGAATAACAAATCTTGTTATTAATAACATAAAATGTTATTGGTCTAGTATTTTCAAATATCAAAAATTGTTATTCCCAAGTTATTTCCGTCTGCTCGGGATCAATTAAGCGAGTGCCAGATAATTCAAAAGTAACCACCGAGTAAGGAGTCGGCTAACTTGCCTCTTATTTCCAATATGTGAACCCAAAGATCAAAATTTTCAGAAAGCTTTTAGGCGTCATCCATAAAGTATGTCACGCTCTAGGGGGGAGGGGGGGTCTGAGCAAGCGTGACATTGCATGTTATAAGTATAGGAAAAGCGTGACAAAGGGAGGGAGGGGGGTAAATTTTGGCCGATTTTAGCGTGACGTACTTTATGGATGCCCGAGCAGACGGAAATAACTTGGGGATAACATTTTTTGATATTTGAAAATACTAAGCCAATAACATTTTATGTTATTTATAACAAGATTTGTTATTCATCGTTATGATTTTTTTGTTATTGGATTGTTATTGTAATAACAAACTAATAACATTTTGAGTTATTCTTCGAATAAATCTTTGTTATTATTTTTTGTTATTTTAACAACTAATCCGATCATCCCAATAACAGTTAGAGGTATTCTTCCATAACAAAAATGTTATTCCAAAGTTGTTTTGGCTTTCAACCAAAATCAGACCAATAACAAATTTTGTTATGATAACATAAACTGTTATTAAACTCTTATTCAAAAATTGATTTTTCAATAAGATGCCATAACACTTTTTGTTATTTTAACAGTACTTGTTATTGAAATGGCATGAATTTTGTTATTACCGTCTGCGCGGGTGAAGCCTTAAATGCTCTATTTGATTAACCCTCTAATGGCCATTTTTATATATTTTTTTCCGCGTGTTGAGGAGGTCATTTTGAACAATTTTTGTTCTACGAAAAATTTTACTTGTTTTATGTTTTTCTTGTTCAATGTTTAGTATTTTCATTTGCATTTACTTGTTTAGTTTATTTTTGTTTCTGATAATATTTGACTTACTTTACCACCTTCTATGATTACCTTTTGCCTTTATAGTTGTTTCATGTTTTAAAAGTCACTTTTTAATAATTTTTTTTGCTCATTTTTCACATTTTCTACTATCCCGAGCAGACGGAAATAACTATTTGATATTGAAATGGCATGAATTTTGTTATTACCGTCTGCCCGGGATGGAATGTTATCATTTTTATTTAAATGGTGAAAAATGTGTAGAGGCTGTCTCTAGTACATAACAGAAATTACTGCATTCTTATTTACTTAAAATATAAGAAATTTTTGTAAAAAACACAGCCAAAGTTGACCCTAAAAAATTTCATTTTCAAAAACATTGGAAAAGTTACATAAAAGAAGTTGAAATTTGAAACCTGAAATTTATTAAAATTTTTAGATTTCTTTTTTTCCAATGCATTTTAGAGATCAAAAGTGGTTTGAAAAATTGATTTTTGGCGTTTTTTTTATTAAGATCGAAGCCCGCCTAGAGGCGGTGTTGGCCTGTAGAGGGTTAAAAATGCTAATATAAACGTTATGCAATGTATTGTAAATAGTTAAAAATCGATTTGACATGTTTTTTTTCCAGTGAAAATTTAAATGTTAAGCAATTATATTTTTTGCCCAATGAATTTTTAAAACTTTTGTTATCAAGACTTTCATTTCAATAGGGCGTATTATCGATTTTTTTTTTGCCCTTTTTGAATATTGGTCTTGATTGCTAATATTTCAAAAAATAATTTGAGGGAATCAGAAAATTTCACACTTGTTTAATTTTTTAACATTAAAAATTGGACCATTAGTTACTGAGTTATTGACATTACAAAATGGGGGCTGTAGTGATGAGACTTTGAATAGAAAGCTTCAATTTTCCTGTTTATTTTTTTCTTTTATTCGCTGTATCTCAACAATCAGAGGTCCAATATTCAATGTGTCTTTGCAATTTATAGGACATGTTCTAGACGTTTCGAACAAAATATTGTCAGAATTAGAAACACTTTTAAAATAAAACAAAAAAACGTTTTTTGTTATATTCAAAATCAAATTTTAAAAGGCCATTTTTCCAAAACGGTGTACTCAATGAAAGGAAGTGCTTTCCTTCATAAAATATTTTTAACTTGCAAATAAAAAAACATTTTTGGTATATTTTAACTGAAAAATGCCTATATTTCTCGTGGAGTTTTTAACCAACTTTTTCGTTATGAGATTATGGTAATAGGTATGTTTCAATACAACTTGCCCTTACGTTGCCTACAAAAGGGTCATAAGGAGATACCTACGATACTTCTTCATCATTGTCATCGGTCGACGACGACGGTATGGTGGGAAGTATGGCATCATATGTGACCGTTCTAGGGAGCCACTTTTGTGCAACTTGCTCAATATGCAAAAGGGAGCAAAAAAAAAAAGCCACGCAATACTCAGCTCTCAATTCGTATACGATCCGAGCACATAGTCCTTCGCTTGCTTTTTTTTTCGACCATTTCCACCGTTAAGGGTTTCCGGAATGGCATTTCTGCCCACGGACGGGTTCCAGCAATGGGCAACACGAGACCAACATTCGGGGTGTTGCTGCCTTCAGTAGCGTGGTGGACCCGTTTCAAGGCTCAACGGGCATACCGATAGCTTCCTTGCAGATCTCGGCGGTGCACGGAAAGAAATGTATTTGAGAATTTGTAAAAAAAAATAAAAAAAAGCGTGATTTTGACCAATAACGGCGCCGGCCTTGTCAGAGTGTAGATCACAGGGAAGTGAGTAGGATTAATTTTATAGTTTCCGTGTAACTTTTGTACACAGCTTCGACCCATGATGCTCTCTCAAGTGCACAATGTTTCGGGGCGCTAGAAGGTCCTCTTCAGCAACCTCCCCCACGAAAGGATATTGATATAACGAAACATTCATCTTCTATCCTATTTCACATATTATAACGTCCGACGACTCGTTTTACATATAAATTATTACGTACTGTGCCGCACCCGAGTGCCAGCGCATCGTCGAGGTCGTCTTCTTCCGTTGAGCTGGGAAGTCAACTATGAAAGTGCTTCCACTAGTACTACTTCGCCACCCAAAGTCGAGGGTGTGAATTAAATTTGATACATTCAGAGTTGGCTTTTTGGTTCCGGCGACGGCAGCCAGCCAGAATGTGTCACCTTTCTCGCCTCGTAGACAGTGTGCTCAAGCTGCAGGTTCGTTCTTCAAGTACAGGGAAACCCCGATTTACGCGGAGGACTAGCAAAAAAAAAAACGTTTCAAAATCCTTAAAATAAAGTTTAAAAAGTGTAATAAAATAAAATTAATATAAAAAAGTTAGAAACAATAAATCGAGGTCTGCCTGTATTCTGATCATGTCCCCCAGGGACATTGCAGCAGTAGACTTGGTGTTAGCATAAGTGCAACGACAGCCAGCCAACCGGTAACCGGATGAGGAGAGTGCTCGAGTTGAGTAAGATGTGTCCTCTTGTCTTGCGCCTCGGTCCCACCCGGAATGACAAGTGTTTCTTTGGTTGGGGTTGACTGATGAAGAAGAGATCGTCCCGGTCTCGGAATTGGGGTCGCACTTTTGCGCACCGCAGCACTCATTTTGTGGCGTGTGCCACATTTGGCAAACAAACTGTTGAAATGATGTTTGAACAGGTTGGTTTGGGAGTGTTCAATTTCGTCGGGACCAACGATATTTTTGGGGTTGGACGGTTAGAGGGTGACGATTCTCTAGATTTTCAATTTCCCGGGAATCGGGAGTTGAACTTGGCCATTTCCCGGGAATTCCCGGGACCCGGGAGTTTTTTTTACTATGCCAATAGTGGCAAAATTTAAAAAAAGAAAAGTAATAAATTTGTTTCGTTTCAATGATTTCAGTTACAATTAATTCATACTTATTCTATGAAACGTTAATTTAAGTATCCTTATTATTTTGTTTAAAATATTTACGAATCTTTATTCACACTAAGTGATTTTTCAAAAGTTGCACAAACTTGTTGCATGAACTTCTTGTTAGATTTTTGTGAAGCAAAAACATGCCTAGTATATAATTTCCCAGTATAGAGATTTTTGCAATATGATAAATAACGACTCAAAACAACAATTTAAACTTGTTTTTTTTTTCTTTCTTAAGGTCAACTGTAAACATTCATTGAAGAAATATTTAAAGTTATTAGGAAAACCGGAATGTTCACAATTGGCGGACCTTAACTTTACAAAGATTGCCACTGCCACAGTTTTTTTTTTCCAAAATATAATTTAATATTGAGGTTGACGTGAAACATAAAATGACTTATTGACATCAAAAAAAGAAATTACCTTGATAACAGCAAAATTGATTTACGTACTCAAAACTAAAAAAATCTGAGGATTGCTTCTTTAAAAAGCTTTTCCCTCTTAAATAATAATAAAAAAAAAACCTTAAGTTTTCATTTCTGGGGTGTAACTACTAAGTATGCTTTAACGGTACACATCAACCAGATCTTTTGCACCAAGATTTTTGTTACAGACATTTTAGTATCTTCAAAACTACGGGAACTATGGATATGATTTTTTATTCATTCCCTAAATAACTATCATCAAAGTTATTTACAACAAAGTTTGACTATTTTTACAATCAGATTATTGCAGGATTGGGTCTGTAAGTTTGACAAATTTAGAAAAAGAAGACAACAACTTCCTTGGTTGCTGTGCTCCCTTAAGGTAAATTTTGAGGTCCACATTTTTTTGGCTTCTCTCAATTATAGTTATTGGAATTTGATTGGAATATTTAAAAAGTTAAAATTTACAGTTTCTGAATGTTTATTCAAACTTGAACATCGAACACTGCACATCCAATATTCCAAACAATTTATAATTTTTCAAATAATTTTCGGATTAGTTTATATAATTTTGCTTCAGTATTTATAAGTTTGAAATTTCCCGGGAGTCTCGACCGAATTTCCCGGGAATCGAGAGGTCCAAAAATGGTCGATTTCCCGGGAAATTTTTCCCGGGAATTCCCGCTCGTCACCCTCTATGGACGGTGTAACTGAAAGTCAATTTGGAGTCGGGTAGGAAATGTGCACATCAATTGAGTCATAAAGAATACACGATATCAATATGGAACAAGAGTTGAAATGTTCGTGTTCTTAAATTTTTTGTTGTATTTTTTCCTTACATTGTTTATTCAATATTTTTACAAAATTTTACTAAAAACTGATTAATACATTTTTAACTTGAAGTTTGAACAATTTTTCATTGTTTTGCATTTTTTTTTTCGTTAATTTAATACAATTTTATCGTTTATCTATATGTTACTCCGGGTTAAGAGTTATTTTTACAATAACAAGAATACAAGCATTTTTTTTTGTGATAAATTACATAATTCATTGAAATAATACATTTTGTTAGTAAATGCAGATTTTAACGTGGCGTACTTTATCGATGAAGCCTAATGATTTAATGTGAAATGTATGTATTAAAACAAAATATAGAAATCATAAAAAAATTAAAGATTACTGAAATCTGTTTGTTTCAATATGTATTTGAAAATCTTACATAACATCTGAGGAATTCTCCAAAAAACTTGGAAATGGATTTTACTTATATTTTTGATTTGGCTCAAACTTTGTGGGGCCTTTCCCATGACCAAAGAAGTAATTTTCTGTCATTTGTTCACCCATAAAAGTCTCCATACAATTTTGGCAGCTGTTTATACAAAAATGTTACGTAAATATTCGAAAATCTGTAACTTTTCAAAGAATATTTTGATTGGTTTGGTGTCTTCCGCAAAGTTGTAGGAATTGATGAGAAATAGGCACACGGAAAAAATTGGTTATTTTTGATTAACTTAACATACAAAAGTGTCCTCGATTGCCCATCTCTGAAAATATTTGGTTCGAAAAGTTCAGAAAAGTTCAGAAAAGATCAGAAAATTTCACGAATATTTTGTTTTTTTTTTTTTAAATTGAAAATCGAACCATTAGTTGCTGAGATATCGACATTAGAAATTGAAGGGGTTGGGTAAGACTTAAAAAATTCTCCTGTTTCTTTCTTTAAGTCGCTGTATCTCAGTAACCGGAGGTCCAATCTTCAATGTTTTTTAGACGAATTTGCAGGAAATTTTCTGATTTTTTCGAAAAAAAAGTGATATGTATTTTAGTATTTTGATAAAAAAAAAAAATCGAATATTTCGGACAAAAATGTCAATGCCTATATTTTTAAAACGGTGCACTCAATCAAAACAAATGCGAAGTACTTTTTGACTGCAAATTCTATTTTACATAAAAAAATCAGGTCAAAAAATGTTTTAAAAAAAAATCCATAAATTTAAAAACACTGATTTTGTGAAAAAAGTTAATTAAAAAATCACAATTTTTTTCCGTGTTCCTATTTTTTTTTAATAGTCCTCATAAATACCTCCAACTTTGCCAAAGACACCAAAAAATTCATCCGTAATTAAAAAAAAAAAGATTGAAAAGTTACAGATCTTCGAATATTTGTATGAACAGCTGCCAAAATTTTATGCAGATTTGTATGGTTGAGCCAATTCCACAAAATGGCTTCTTTGGTGATAGGGCAATGTCGTATTGAAATCTGGGGTGACCTTGGCAGTCACTTTGTTTCATAAAAGTTTCAGATTAGAATTGAAGTGATTGCGTCAAAAAGACCATCATCATTAGTTAGATTGCTTTTAATGCTTTATTTAAAAAAAAAACTCACATTTAAATGATTTTCAAAAAATATACTATCGCAAAATTTATATAAATTTGACGAAAAGCAAATACAAAGTTACTTTTTTGTTGAAAATTATTGAGAAACTTTATTATATGTTTATAACTATACTTAGTTGAGATGTGGACTACCTTTCAATAGCTGATTATTTAAAACGTGGGTACAGAATTTGTGAGTACCTATTTAAATAAACGAGTAAATCTACTGAAGGAAAAAAAGTAATAAAAATAATCTTCAAAATAGAAAACCACTTTTAAGTGTTAAAAAGTTTGATATGCTGATGCATATTTTAAAGAGACTTTTGAATTCGGATTTATTTGTGCTTGTTATTAGAATCTGGTTTGATTTGCAAATTTTGAAAAAAAATAATAAAATTAAACAAATCACAACCAACAAGACAGTTGGGAGAATTAAAATTATCCTATTGCATACGCTTTCCAAACCAAAATCAACTAACATTTCAAAACTTGTTGAAAAATGTTTCTTATGGTGTTTCTGTACCAAGCTCAATATAATTCAGCATTCTGTTCACCAAATCTACCCAAACAAAGCTAATAATTGGCCCAAACAAATCCATTCCCCGGTAAATTCATCCTCCAAACTCCGAACAATCCTTTTGCAAAATACCATACGACCACACACGCGTCTTCCCTTAAACTCTACCCAAAAACGACTCCCGACAAAATCCCAACCGTCCAATCCGTCAGCTAGCGCGAAGGAATTTCGGTTTACTCACATCCTCGCCGAGACGAGCTCGTCTTGTTTGAAGATTATGCAAATTTAATTCGTTTGATCAATTCTCACCGCAATCATCTCGCCCGCCTCGACTTTTCTCGGAAAGTTTGCTCAGTGATGGGAGTTTCATGGTTCAAATGTGTATCAAATTTCACTTAGATTTTCCATCACTGCATCTCCCAGTGACATGTGTGTGTGTGGGCGCCAATGTTAAAACAATCGAATAAAATCTGTCTTTGGCACATCGTTTTGTCGGCGCCAGAAACTTGGGCGCTGACAGGCGGCCTCTTTCCCCCCACCCTCACAAAACCTTCAAAACTGGGCAAAATCTGAGCGAAAGAGTGATGACGATGTCAGGCTCAGCCAACGCTAGTGACGACCGAAGGCGCGTTTTCTTCCGGAAAAGTGGAACCTCTCTGAGGTTATCCTTAACCTGCTTTTCACAAGACCGGATGACGACGACGTCTTCGGTGGAGCAAGTTGAAAACAGAAGGAATCTTCAATCAAATCCATATGTGAATTGGTGACCCGAGATGTGAGAGATGATCAAGTGAGGGTAGATGTTGTGTTTGTCTTGTTTTTTTTTTTAATTTAAAGTTAAATTTAAAGAGTCTTTATCGATTCTACAGAAATATTTCGAAAATATTGTCATCTCATCGAAAACATTTTTTTCAGTGTTGCGACTGGCAACTTGCCAGTTATAGTGCAACTTCTATTCAACCGAAATCATCTTCTGAACTCGACAAATTGCATGCTATCGACTTATTTAGCATCTGCAAAAAACAACTTCGTTACTTAAGACATTTTGCTTAAAGGTGGTTCCAAAAACTCGAGTCGTGGTGCCTTCCCGTTTCCCCTTAAGTTGCCAAAAAATCAATATAATGAGGTAATTTTGTAATGGTGAATGGTTTTGCATCTAAAAATGAATTTTAAATGCTGTTTGTTCCCTAT